>NW_022436976.1:11951269-12037343 GCF_009761245.1 Sapajus apella | reverse complement strand
CTTAGAAAAGTTAAAATGTATATACACACATATATATACATTTTAACTTTTCTAAGTTCTTATGGTTTGATTACACTTTCCTTTGGTAACTCCTTTTATCTTTTCTGTTCATAGTTTCTACCATTGCTGCCACTTTACATAATATCTGTGTCATTTGGTATTTATGACTTTGCCTAACTTAGCCTCATCAATTTTTAGTCTCAAAAAATATTCTAGATGAAATTTAAATTATTTTGGTCCCATCAATTTTGTTTAATTTGTTTTACTATGTAAAACAATAATATAAATTTTCATGAACATCATCTTAATAATTTCTCTGAATTCTCTGATATGATAAATTCTTAATTTATCATATTTTAGATATTAAATTGTTATTTTTTCCCACTGAGCAAGATTTTAAAATATATATGTATATATATATGTGTGTGTGTGTGTGTGTGTATATATATATATATATGTATACACATAAAATTGCATTTTAGGTTCTGGGGTACATGTAAAGAACTTGCAGGATTGTTGCATAGGTACATACATCATATATGGCAATGTGGTTTGCTGCCTCCATCCCCATCACCTATATCTGGCATATCTCCCCATGTTATACCTCCCCAACCCCCTACCCACCACTGTCCCTTCCCTAGTGCCCACCACAGACCTCGGTGTGTAATGCTCCCTTCCCTCTGTCCATGTATTCTTGTTCAACTCCCACCTATCAGTGAGAACACGTGGTGCTTGATTCTCTGTTCCTGTGTCAGTTTGCTGAAAATGATGGTTTCCAGGTTCATCCATGTCCCTACAAAGGACACAAACTCATTGTTTTTTATGGCTGCATAGTATTCCATGGTGTATATGTGCCACATTTTCCGTGTCTAGTCTATCATCGAAGGCCATTTGGGTTGGTTCCAAGTCTTTGCTATTGTAAACAGTGCTGCACTGAACATACGTGTGCATGTGTCCTTATAATAGAATGATTTATAATCCTTTGGATATATACCCGGTAATGGGATTGCTGGGTCAAATGGAATTTCTATTTCTAGGTCCTTGAGGAATTGCCACACTGCCTTCCACAATGGTTGAACTAATTTACACTCCCCCCAACAGTGTAAAAGTGTTCCTATTTCTCCACATCCTCTCCAGCATCTGTTGTCTCCAGATTTTTTAATGGTCGCCATTCTAACTGATGTGAGATGGTATCTCAATGTAGTTTTGATTTGCATTTCTCTAATGACCAGTGATAATAAGTATTTTTTCATGTTTGTTGGCCTCATATATGTCTTCTTTTGAAAAGTGTCTGTTCATTTCCTTTGCCCACTTTTGAATAGGTTTGTTTTTTTCTTGTAAATCTGTTTTAGTTCTTTGTAGATTTTGGATGTAAATCCTTTGTCAGATGGGTAGATTGCAAATTTTTTTCCCATTCTGTTGGTTGCCAGTTCACTCTAATGATTGTTTCTTTTGCTGTACAGAAGTTCTGGAGTTTAATTAGATCCCATTTGTCTATTTTGGCTTTTATTGCCAATGCTTTTCATGTTTTAGTCATGAAGTCCTTCTCTATGCCGATGTCCTGAATGGTTTTGCCTAGGTTTTTTTCTAAGGCTTTTATGGTGTTAGGTCTTATGTTTAAGTCTTTATTCCATCTGGAGTTAATTTTAGTGTAAGTTGTCAGGAAGGGGTCCACTTTCTGCCTTCTGCATATGGCTAGCCAGTTTTGCCAACACCATTTATTAAACAGGGAATTCTTTCTCCATTGCTTGTTTTTATCAGGTTTGTTCAAAGATCAGATGGTTGTAGATGTGTGGTGTTGCCTCCGAGGCCTCTGTTCTGTTTCATTGGTCTATATCTCTGTTTTGGTACCTGTACCATGCTGTTTTGATTACTGTAGCCTTTTAGTATAGTTTGAAGTCAGGTAGCATGATGCCTCTGGCTTTGTTGTTTATGCTAAGAGTTGACTTGGCTATGTGGGCTCTCTTTTGGTTGCCTATGAAGTCTATGGTGGTGTTTTCCAGTTCTGTGAAGAAGGTCTTTGGTAGCTTGATGGGGATAGCATTGAATGTATAAATTACTTTGGGGCAGTATGGCCATTTTCACAATATTGATTCTTCCTAACCGTGAGCATAGAATGTTTCTCCATCTGTTTGTGTCCTCTCATTTCATTGAGCAGTGGTTTGTAGTTCTCCTTGAAGAGGTCCTTTTCTTCCTTTGTTAATTGTATTCCTGGGTATTTTATTCTCTTTGTAGCAATTGTGAATGGCAGTTCGTTATTGATTTGTCTCTCTTTAAGTCTGTTATTGGTGTATAGGAATGCTTGTGATTTTTGCACATTTATTTTGTATCCTGAGACTTTGCTGAAGTTGCTTATCAGTTTAAGGAGATTTTGGGCTGAGATGATAGTGTCTTCTAAATATACAGTCATGTCGTCTGCAAATAGAGACAATTTGATTTCCTCCTTTCCTAATTGAATACACTTTATTTCTTTTTCTTGCCTGATTTCTCTGGCTAGAACTTCTAATACTATATTGAATAGGAGTGGTGAAAGAGGTCATCCTTGTCTAGTGCCAGATTTCAAAGGGAATGCTTCCAATTTTTGCCCAATCAGTATAATATTGGCTGTGCGTTTGTCATAAATAGCTTTTATTATTTTGAGATACGTTCTGTTGATACCTAGTTTATTGAGAGTTTTTAGCATAAAGGGCTGTTGAATTTTGTCGAAGGCTTTCTTTGTATCTATTGAGATAATCATGTGGTTTTTGTCTTTGTTTCTGTTTATGTGATGAATTAAGTTTATTGACTTACATATGTTGAACCAGCCTTGCATCCCCCAAATGAAGCCTACTTGATCATGATCGATAAGCTTTTTGATGTGCTGTTGAAATCGGTTTGCCAGTATTTTATTGAAGATTTTTGCATCTATGTTCATCATGGATATTGGCCAGAAGTTTTCTTTTCTTGTTGATTCTCTGCCAGATTTTGGTATCAGGATGATGTTGATCTCATAAAAAGATTTGGATAGGATTCCCTCTTTTTGGATTGTTTGGAATAGTTTTGGAAGGAGTTGTACCAGCTCCTCTTTGCATGTGTGGTAGAATTTGGCTGTAAACCCATCTGGACCTGGGCTTGTTTTGGTTGGTAAGGTATTAATTGCTGCCTCGACTTCAGCCCTTGTTATTGGTAGGAAGATTTTTAAAAATCCACAAGTAGCAAGATTTATTGAAAATCATCCAGATTCTAAAATCCTTCTGTACTAGCCCAATAACCCTTTCTTCCTCTTGCATAGCATGTGGAAGTTTTTTTGCACCAATCATTTGATACTCATCAAAAGCTACCTTTTAAAGTAGGTTAGATTTTTGAATATCAAATTAAGTTATAAATGCTGTAAGCAAGGGCCCTGCCTGATAATTCCTTATAGACAAGCTGTGTTAAAATCATTTTTTGGAGTTTTATTTTATTTATTTCTAATTCAAGGACCTATCTTCAGGAAATAATGATTTAGTTGATTATGAGTAGGTTCTTGTAGTTGTAGTTTGTAAAATCTCCCTGAAAATCTGTTTTGTAAATTATTGCTAGAGCATCAAATCCCTTGTATAAATTACTAATGCTAGTAACTTCAAATAATGCACAAACCTCCAAAGGATTAGGTATACGGTTAGAGGGAAGATGAGGAAAACAAAGAGACTAATATTTGTTGAATTTTCCTTGCATATAATTTCAAAAGGCTATAGTATTTAGTCTGCAGAAATGCAATGGCTTACTGTATTTTCACTTTACCTCTTTTCCAACCTGAGCAATATTTCTGTTACTGAAGGAATGGATTCTATCCAATTCAATTGGGTCAATCCATTTCAGCTATGTTCAATTTTATTAAGTTCAATTCAATCCAAAGCAATTAAATTTATATCTATACCCATCAGGAACTGTATTGGGCTATTTCAGATGCAAAGATGCCTGCATTCACGTTACTATTGCCAAGGAGGAGGGATAAAAGCATTAATTCTATATTCTGTAATAAATCCCTTAATGGAAGCAGGTGCTCCATGGATAGCAACTTAACTTAGAGTAGGATTTAAACGTGTTTATTTTAATTTCTTGCCTACTCTTAAACTACATATATGTATTTTATATATATATGTATATATATTTATATAATGTATACATGTGTATTATATATAGTGTATATGCACACATATGAAATTATATTATAAAATTACCAAATATAAATATGTTTAATCTTCAGAAAGAGGTAGTTACTAACAGCCATCTTTAGTAACATTAAAGGATGCATCCCTGATAGGTCATCTCAAGATGACTTTGTAGATTAGTACATGTCCAGACTCTGTAAAAGAAATGAGTTTTATATAGAGAGAATGTATAGTCTTTAAAGGACCCAAACATAACTATTGTAGTTCACTAATAGGTTAACTGTTATATAGATGCACTGAACATCATGGGCAATGAGAGTCTCATAAAGATAATGATGGAGTTAATTTGTGAAAAAGCCAACGTGACAATATGCATTTATCTCTCATTCTGTTATGCTTAAGGCCTACACAATTCTAAATGCCTTGTTACCCTTTACTACAAGCCCTATTCTTTCTTCTCTGTCTGTACATATGAACTAGGGAACATGGGTGATAATTTTAGGTAACTATTTGTGTAATCGGACCTAGGCTTCAACTTGGGAAACTCTGGCCAGCAGTTAGGAAATTATAACACATGATGAGCCAACTTAAACAAATAGGCTCAAGACTTATAATCAAATCTAGTATATTCTACTATGGTTTATTAAACCCAGGCATCAGAAACACCCCAGTTAGAATTGTCTTCATATCATTTGCTTTGGATCTCAAGAGGGAGTGACCTTAAATTATAAAGTTAGTGGTGTGCAAAGAATGTGATCCCTGGGCAACACAGAGGTGCTTCTAATACCTTTAGATGTATAACTTCCTCTGATCTGTAAGTCAGAACTTGCCTCTTTAGTATTGATAACAATTTCATTTTTAAGCTTTCTAGCTTGAGCTTAAGTCCATTAATTCACAATTTTTCTTCTCCATTAGTGTGAACTTCATGTGACTAAATTATGGGTATAAGAGACAAAGCAGGGTATGAGATACAATGGGATCAGCAAGAACAACATGGCTTAAATGTTTTGTGAAGCTGATAAAGACTCCTTAGTAGACCTGACATTTAAACTGAATTCTGAAGCAGGAATATGACTTTCCTGGAGATAAAGTCAAGAATAATAGAGCAATCACTCTCCATATTACCAGACAAGGAAGTACAATTTAGGCATATTAACAGTGGGAACTCCTAAAAATGGCTCTACATGAAAACAAGTGGTCTTGAAATTAATAATAATTATAGTTTAGTCTTGATAATCCATATTGAAGAAGGGAGTAAAATTGTAAGGAAAACATGAACTTTTTCACAAATTATAATTAAAATGTAAATCTTTTTTGTATATACTTAGATACTAAACTTGAATTCTGGTTGGGAAGAGTATATTATTTGAATGCCAGTAAAATGAGATATAAATCTATGAGGACATATGTTGAATTGGAAGCACTTAACTCGGGTTTGTTATTAAAAGTCTGCCTGGCATTAAGGATGCACTGAAATATTACATGCTATAACAAGTCCCCTAAATAATTGGCTTCAGAGACAATAGTCTCTGCAAAAAGAAATCAGAAATCTGTGTGGTCATATAAACTGCAACTTTCTATTAATTCGCCAAATGAAATGTTTTGATCCTCCAATGGGGTTATGAATGAAAGCTGAGTTTTTTGTACTCCCAACAGCATTATACTAATTCCTAGCACTCCTTTAAATTTTATGCAAGATATTATATATTATATATGTGAAATTTCAACTGTCAAAAGAGGCAGTCTAGCTCCACAACTAAATATACAATGCATAAAAACAAGATACAATTGAATCAAAGTTAGTTCTGATTGGTGGAGTGCTGCACTTGCCAATGTGATGAAGGAAGATTACAAACCATTGAGTAAACACAAATTGCTGATGCTATTTCTGCCAGTGTTATAGCGAATGGTGACAAGGGGGTTAAAAAACATATTACATGATAACTATAATCACCATTCTGCCATTAAGAAGATACAGGAGAAGCAACAAAAATAATGGCAACTATAGACAGATGGCTTACTGAGACTTTCTCTGCTTGGAAGGTATAAGCAAAGAACTGGTCAGATGGAATCACTCAGCACACTAACTCAAGGATCGTATATAAACCCAGAGACATGGTGCTTAGATAATGTTCTTCTATCTCAGGGCCTTCAACATTTTTTAAAGATCAAGCACGACATTTCCCTTCAAATTGAAGAACTACCAGGACTGATTTTAATTTTCAGTGGTCACACTGTAGCAGACAAGCAGCTTCCTGCTTCCTCTATTACTGGAGTCTGCTGCAGTAAGTAACAGGGAATTAGCCATTTGGGTCAACAAGGGGGAACCAAACAAACTTATTTATCTCATTTAGCTACATAATAGCTACATGTCTATGGATTCTCTAACAACCACATTATATAGTCCCAATTTTCAAATCTTTAAATAATTTATCCTGCCTGTATTAAAATATATTTCTTTTCACTTTGAGGAACAGCCACAGGTAGATAATTGACAAGTGAAAATAAAACTCTCAAAAAGAAGAGGAAAGAGTAAAGAGGACTTGGTCTTACATCTTCAATACCAGCTCAGTCACAGTAGAATAGGGCACTGGTCAGAGCCATGAGGTTCCCTTTCCAGGATCTAGCTTCAGAACACATTTCTAAACACATCCTGGGCCAGAAGAGAACCTGCTGCCTTGAAGGGAAGGACCAAGTTTTGACAGGGCCTGCTGACTAAAGAAAGAGCCATTTGGCCCTGAATAACCAGCAGTGATACTTAAGTAGTATGCTATGGGCTTTGGGTAAAACTCAGAGAATTGCTGGCCTCAGATGAGACTCAGCACTTTTCCAGCTGTGGTGGCTACAGTGAGAGACACCTTCTACTTGAGAACAGCAGAGTGAAAATAAAGGAGGCTTTGTCTTGCAACTTAGATATCAGCTCAGCCACAGTAAGGAAGAGCACCAAGTAGGCTCTTAAGGTCCCTAATTCTAGGCCTTGGTTCTTAGACAGCATTTTGAGATCTGCTCTGGGCTACTGGTGAGCCCATTGTCCTGAAAGTTGAGTCCCAGGCCAGATGGCATTCACCACAAGCAGACTTAACAGCCCTTGGGTCTTAAGGGAACACTGGCAGTAGTCTGGCAGTACTCACCATGGGCCAGTGATGGTGTTGAGAATAGTGAGAGGCTCCTCTGCCTATGGAAAGGGGAGGGAAGAGTGGGAAAGACTGTGTCTCATAGTTTGGGTGCCAAACACCCAAAGTCAAGGATAAAGAAAAAAATTGTAAAAGCAGCAAGAGAAAGGAAACAAATAACATATAATGGAGCTCCAATACATCTGGCTGAAGACTTTTCAGTGGAAACCTTGCAGATCAGGAGAGAGTGACATGATATATTTAAAGTTCTGAAACAAACAAACAAACAAACAAAAACAAAAGACAAAAAACCTGATACCTTAAAATAGTATATCTGGTGAAAATATTCTTCAAACCTGTAGGAGAACTGCTTTCCCAGACACACTAAAGCTAAGGAATTTCATCAACACCAGACCTGTCCTATAAGAATTGCTAAAGGAAGTACTTCAATCAGAAAGAAAGGGGAGTTAATGAGCAGTAACAAATCATCTGAAAGTACAAAACTCACTGGTAATAGTAAGTACACAGAAAAACACAGAATACTATAACACTATAACTGTGGTGTGTAAACCACTCAAGTAGAAAGACTAAAAGATAAGCCAATAAAAAATAACTTCAACAACAAATTTTGAAGACATAGATAGTACATTTAGACATAAATGAAAACAAAAAATTAAAAGTGGGGGAAAAATTTAAGATGTAGAGTTTTTATTAGTTTTCTCTATGCTTTTTTTGTCTACGTAAGCAATGTTAAATTGTTATCAGCTTACAATAACGGGTTATAAGATGGTATTTGCAAGACTCATGGTAACCTCCAATCAAAAACACATGTGGCATATACACACAATTTAAAAAGCAAGAAAACAAATCATACCACCAAAGAAAATTACCCTCACTAAAAGGAAGGCAGAAATGAAGATAGGAAGAGAAAATCGTAAAACAACTAAAAAACAACAAAATAGCAGGAGCTAAGTCCCTCTTTATCAATAATAACATTGAATGTAAATGGACTAAACTCTCTCTAATCAAAAGGCATCAACTGGCTGAATGGATGGAAAAAAAAATAAAAGACCCAATAATCTGTTTCCTGCAAGAAACATATTGCATCTATAAAGATATATGTAGACAAAGGGGAGAAAGATGAAGATAAAGGGATGAAAAAAGTTATTCCATGCCAATGGAAAACAAAAAAGAGCATGAGTAGCTATACTTACATCAGACAAAAGGCAGAAAGAAGATAGGAAGAGAAAATCATAAAGCTGCTAGAAAACAAGTAACAAAATAGCAGGAGCTAAATCCCTCTTCATCAATAATAATATTGGAAGTAAATGGACTAAACTCCAATCAAGAGATATAGACTGGCTGAATGGATGGGAAAAAAAGACCCAATAATCTGTTGCCTACAAGAAACATGTTTTATCTGCAAAGACACATAGACAAAGGGATGAAAGATAAAGATAAAGGGATGAAAAAAGATATTCCATGCCAATGCAAACCAAAAAAGAGCATGCATAGCTATACTTACATCAGACAAAATAGATTTCAATACAAAAGCTTTAAAAAAGAGAAAAAATTTACCAAAAAAAAACCCATTCAAAAGTGGGCGAAAGATGTGGAACAGACACTTTTCAAAAGAAGACATTTATGAGGCCAACAAACATCTAAAAAAAGGCTCATCATCACTGGTCATTAGAGAAATGCAAATCAAAACCACATTGAGATACCATCTCACACTAGTTAGAATGGCGGTCATTAAAAAATTTGGAGACAACAGATGCTGGAGAGGATGTGGAGAAATAGAAACACTTTTACACTATTGGTGGGAGTGTAAATTAGTTCAATCATTGTGAAAGACAGTGTGGTGATTCCTCAAGGATCTAGAAATAGAAATTCCATTTGACCCAGCAATCCCATTACTGGTTACATATCCAAATGATTATAAATTGTTCTGTTATAAAGACACATGCACACATATATTCATTGTGGCACTGTTTACAATAGCAAAGACCTGGAACCAACCCAAATGCCCATCAATGATAGAGTGGACAAAGAAAATGTGGTACATATACACCATGGAATACTATGCAGCCATAAAAAATGATGAGCTCATGTCCTTTGTAAGGAGATAGATGAATCTGGAAACTCATTCTCAGCAAACTGACACAGAACAGAAAACCAAATACCACATGTACCCACTCATAGGTGGGTGTTGAACAATGAGAACACATAAGCACAAGGAGGGGAGCATCACACACTGGAGTCTGTTGGGGGGTAGGGGGCTAGGGGTGGGACAGTGGGGGATGGGGAGGTTGTGGAGGATAACATTGGGAGAAATGCCTGATGTAAGTGATGGCGGGATAGAGACAGCAAACCACCATGGCATGTTTGTACCTATGCAACAATCCTGTGTGATCTACACATGTACCTCAGAACTTAAAGTACAATTAAAAAAAAAAGTCAGTACACAATGGTACAGGGGTCAATTCAGCAAGAGGATATCACAAATGTAAATATATATGCACCCAACACTGGAGCAGTCAGGTACATAAAGCAAATTTTCTTAGAAGTAAAGAGAGAGATCGGCCCCAATGCAATAATAGCTAGAAACTTCAACAGCAGACTTTTCAGCACTAAAAAAATTGTCTAGACAGGAAATCAACAAAGAAACATTGGACATTAACTACACTATGCACCAAATACACAAATAGATATTTACAGAACATTTTGTCCAATGGCTGTGAGAATACACATTCTTTTCCTCAGCACACAGATCATTCTCAATGATAGACCATGTCTTGAAACATTCACAAAAACTGAAATAATATCAAGGATCTTCTCTGACCACAATGGAATAAAACTAGAGATAAATAACATGAGAAATTCTGGAAACTATACAAACACAGAGAAATTAAACAACACTTTCCTGAATAACCAGTGAGTCAATGAAGAAATTAAGAAGGAAATTGAAAGATTTCTTGAAACAAATGATAGTGGTGACAAAATATATCAACATCTTTGGGATACAGCAAAAGCAGTACTAAGAATGAAGTTTATAGTTATAAGTGTCTACATCAGAAAAGAAGAAAAACTTCAAATACACAACCTAATGATGCAACTTAAAGAACTAGAGAAGCAAAACCAAACCAAACCCAAACTTAGTAGAAGAAAAGAAATAATAAATATAAGAGCAGAAATATATGAATTTGAAATAAAGAAAACAATACAAAATGGCAATAAAACAAAAAGAGTTTTTTTTGGAAAAGATAAACAAAAAACCTTTAGCCAGACTAAGAAAAAAGAAATGATTCAAATAAAATCAGAAATGAAAAAGGAAACAATAGAACTGTTGCCACAGAAATTCAGAGGATCATTGGTAGCTACTATGAGCAACTATATTCCAATAAATTGGAGAATATAGAAGGAATGAACCAATTTCTAGACACATACAACCTAGTAAAATTTAACCAGGAGGAAATCCAAAACCTAAACAGATCAATAGCAAGTAAAGAGACCAAAGCAATAATATAAAGCACCTCCTAGCAAAGAAAAGCCTGGACCTGATAGTTTCATTGCTGAATTCTACCAAACATTTTATAAAAGAATGATACCAATCCCACTCTAACTGTTCAGACAAATGGAAAAGGAAAAAAATACTTCCAAACTCATTCTATGAGGCCAGTAATAACCTGATAACAAAACCAAAGACCCATCAAAAAATGAAAACTATAGGTCAGTATTACGGATAAATATTGGTGCAAAAACCCTCAATTAAATACTAGCAATCCAAATTCAACAACACATTAAAAAGATAATTCATCATGACCAAGTGGGATTTATCTCAGGGATGCAAGAATGGTTCAACATATGCAAATCAATTAATGTACTACGTCCTATCAATCAAATGATGTACAAAAATCACATGGACATTTCAGTTGATGCTGAAAAGACATTTGCTAAAATTCAACATCTTTACATGGTAAAAATCATCATAAAACTGGATATAGAAGAAACAAACATAATAAAAACCATCTATGAGAAACCTACAGCTAGTATCATACTAAATGGGAAAATACCAAAAGCCTTTCCTTTAAGATCTGCAACACAGGGATGCCCATTTTCACCACTGTTATTTAACATAGCACTGAAGTCCTAGCTAGAACAATCAGAGAAGAGGAAGAAAAAAAAGGACATTCAAATTTAAAAGAAGGAAGTCAAAATATCCTTATTTACCGATGGTATGATCTTGTATTTGGAAAAACCTAAAGACTCCACAAGAAAACGATTCAAACTAATAAATTCAGTGAAGTTGCAGGATACAAAATCAACATACAAAAATCAGTAGCATTTTTATATGCCAATAGCAAACAATATGAAAAGAAATCAAGGAATTAATCCCTCTTACAGTAGCTACAAATAAATATCTAGGAATTAACCAAAAAATTGAAAGAGCTCTAAAATTAAAAACTAAAAAACCTTGATGAAGGAAATTGAAGAAGACATACAGAGATGAAAAAAATTGCCCATGTTTATGAATTGGAAGAATTAATATTGTTAAAATGTTCATACTACCCAAAGCAATCTACAGACTCAATGCAATCTCTATCAAAATACCAATGACGTTATTCACAGAAATAGAAAAAAAAAACAATTTTAAATTTTGTATGGAACCACAAAAGACCCAGAGTAACCAAAGCTATCCTATGCAGAAAGAACAAAACTGGAGGAATCGCACCACTTGATTCTAAATTATTCTACAGAGCTACAGTATCCAAAATGTCATGGTACTGGCATTAAAGCAGACACATAGATTAATGGAGCAGAGTAGAGAACCCAGAGATAAATTCATACTTCTATAGTGAACTCATTTTTGACAAGGATGACAGGCACATATATTGGCAAAATGACAGTGTCTTCAATAAATGGTACTCGGAAAACATGATATCCATATGCAGAAGAATGAAACTAGACCTCTATCTCTTGCCATATAGAAAAATCAAATCAAAATGGATTAAAGGCTTAACTGTAAGACCTCAAACTATGACATTACTGAAAGAAAACACTGGGGAAACTCTCCAGGACATTGAACTGGGCAAATATTTCTCGAGTAATATCCTATGAGCACAGGCAACCAAAGTAGAAATGGACAAGTGGGATCACATCAAGTTAAAGAGTTTCTGCATAGCAAGGAAACAATCAACAATGTGGAGACTACATAAAAAATGGGTGAAAATATTTGCAAACTACCCATCTGACAGCAATTAATTAATATCCAGAATTTTCTAAAGAGCTCAAACGACTTGATAGGAAAAACATAATAATCTAATTTTAAAATGTGCAAAATATTTGAAAACGTATTTCTTAAAAGAAAACATACAAATGATAAACAGGCATATGAAAAGTACTCAACATCATTTATGATCAGGAAAATGCAAATCAAAACTACAATAAGCTATCTTCTCATCTCAGTTAAAATGGCTTATATCAAAAAGACAGGCAATAAAAAATGCTGGCAAGGATGTGTAGAAAATGGAATCCTTGCACTGTTGGTAGGAATGAAAATGAATACAACTACTATGGAGAACAGTTTGTAGCTTCCACAAAAAAACTAAAAATTGACCTATCATATAATCCAGCAATCCCACTTCTGAATTCCATATCCAAAAGAAATCAGTGTATCAAAGAGATAACCTCACTCCTATGTTTGTGGAATCATTTATTCACAATAGCTAAGATTTGAAAGCAACCAAATTGCCCACCAATGGATAAATGGATTAAGAATATGTGATACATACATGCAATGGAGTACTATTCAGCCATAAAAAAGAATGTGATCCTGTCATTTGCAACAACACAGATGGTACTGGAGATAATACGTGAAGTGAAGTAAGCCACACACAGAAAGACAAATTTTGCTTATTCTCCTTAATTTATGGGATCTAAAAATAAAAACAATTGAACTCAAGGAGATGGAGAATACAAGAGTGGCTACCAGAAGCTGGGAAGGGTAGAGGGTGGTGGGCAGTGGGGATGGTTCAGGGGTACAAAAAATAGTTCAAAAGGGTGAATAAGACCTAGTGTTCATTAGCATAACAGGGTGACTATAGTACAAAATAATTTAATTGTACATTTGAAAATAACTAAAAGTTTATAATTTGATTGCTTATAACAGAACAGATAAATGCTTGATGTGATGGATACCCTGTTTGCCCTGATGTGATTATTATGCACTGTATGCCTTTATCAGTATATCTCTTGTGGCCCTTAATATATACACAAGGAAAGAAAACCAAATACTGCATATTCTCTCTCATAAGTGGGAGTTGAACAATGAGAACACATGGACACTGGGAGGGGATCATTACACACTGAGGCCTCTCGGGGCATGTGAGCTAAAGGAAGGATAGCATTAGGAGAAATACCTAATGTAGGTGATGAGGTGATGGATGCAACAAACCACCATGGCACGTGTACACCTATGTAACAAACCTGCATTCTGCACATGTACCCCAGAACTTAATAATAATTTTAAAATTCACAGAAAAAGCTATAAAAATGGCTTTTAAATACCTGACGATATCCAAAATTCAGTCATGAAAAAAGAAATTCAAATTAAAAATACTCTACCATTTTTCTTATATCAGAAAAGCAAAAACTCAAAAGCAAGAAAACATAATTTGTTGCTTAAATTGTGAGGAATCAAGCACTCTATTGCCATTGGACACCCAGAAAATTCACTGTGATAGAGTAGCTTGATTTCTTGTAATTTGATCTATCAACATCTAGTTTGCATGTGTTAAATACTTGTTACTTGCTGCTCATGAAACTTCATGATAACACAATAATGTCAATATAATGGACTGGCATAACATTATATTGAATGTCCAGATTATTTGTTCTACTCTTCTACATATCTTCTTTCTGGCCAACATTGAAAAACCATTTCCTATCCTTGCCTTTATTAAAATACAACCTTGGACTCCAAAACACAGTAAGGAAAAAACCTAAATATAAACTAACTAGTGATTCCAGATTTTTATGTTTAAAGCAATGATTAACTTAATTGTCAACCAGATGCAACACATTGAAACTCTATGATTCCCTAAAACATACAAATATATTAATAAGGACTCACATACAATGAAGAAATTATCAAAGTATAAATGAATTCAACTCCTAAATGTGATAATAATTGTTCCAAGTGCATTAGTTTAATTTCATGGGATACAGTTCCTTTATCATCCTTCTGTTGGATCCATAAATGTAGAAGTGTCAATGTCAATTTTTATTCTTTTCACTTTGAAAGCATCCTTTTAAATCTTTATAAAAAATCAATGTAAAATAAATATAAATAGTAAATGCATAAGTGTAGATTGGGATAAATATCAACCCCAAATAAAGTAATGCAGAAAAAACATAAGTAGGCTTATTGAATGAGTATTAGAAGATATCTACTTGTATGCAGAAGTGGTCTGATAAATCAGTTGAAAATACAGGGGCATTAAAACTAGATTAAGGCAATTCAATAGAATATCAAACTTAGTTGAAGCAAAGTAGTTGAAGAAATAATATTTACTAAATGTGTTCTGACATTTTCTAATGAAGAAAAGAAACCTTACTATTAATCGTGTATTAGAATTGGCTTTTCTTTACAAATTATTAAATTTCCTTGAATGCTTCAAATGCTCTCATTAGGGAATTATTATTGTTTGCATCCTTTATTTTCTAATTTCCTATAATTTTTAAAATTAATATTTTGTTAGAATTGTTTTAAATTTACAAAAAAAAAAGGAAAGTACAGAGTTACTACATACTCCCCCTACACACACATGATTTTTCTTATAACGTCTTATATATTTGTTAACATTAATAAACCAATATTGATATATGATTTTAACTAAAGTCCATAGTTTACATTAGTGTTATATAGTTCTATGAGTTTCACCAAATGGATAATGTCATGTATCCACCTTTACAGTATCATACAGAATATTTCTCTACTCTAAAGGGAACTCTGCTCCACCTACTTATCTCTTCCTCTCTCTCCTGTACCTCTGGCAACCACTGATCTTTTTACTGTTTCTATAGTTATACCTTTTCCAAAATGTTGCATATTTGGAATCACACAGTATGTAGCCTTATTAGACTGGCTTATTTCACTTACCGATACACATTTAAAGTTCTTCCATGAGTTTTCATGGCTCCTTTCTTTTCATTGCTGAATAATCTTCCATTTTCTGGATATACCACAGTGTATCTGTTCACTTATGAAGGAATATCTTGGTTGCTTCAATTTTTTGTAAAGCACTTTTAAAATATGAGACTATACTTGCACAGCTGAATCATTTATTGCCCCAGCAATTACCATAGGATAGAACTCTGTGAGACTCAATCTGAATAATCTTTCTTTTGTTTTTATTCTACTTATCTCTTTTCTCTCACATAAAGTTCAAAGGCAAAAAAAAAAAAAAATTCTGTTAAGTAGGCATCTCATTTTAAGCAGTCTTAAATAGTGCTTCTAAATGATGCTTCAAGTAGCAGCTATATTAGAATCATCCGCGTTCCTTGTTAAAATTTAGATTCCTGGGCCCTACTCTTGATCTACTGAATCAGGATTTCTGGGGATGGAGCCCAAGTTTCTATTTTTTTTAACAAAGCTACTCATGTTGCCTATTTTCACTGAAGTTTGAAAGCTGACTACTTTTGTAATCAAGTTGTGTTTTAGATAATGTATGATATAACATACTTTCTCCATTTTTAGATGTCTCAGGACTGGGAAGAGTAGGATTGATGTTAAAGTATGTGACCGACTCTTCATTAGAAAGAAGTAATTTTTACAGAAAGGTACTGAGTATTAGGGACAATATTTTTTTATTCTATTTTCTTTCTTTCCAACATTCTTTGGAAATGGGA
The DNA here is from genome assembly GCF_009761245.1 of Sapajus apella. Classification (NCBI taxonomy): domain Eukaryota; kingdom Metazoa; phylum Chordata; class Mammalia; order Primates; family Cebidae; genus Sapajus; species Sapajus apella. Next base: position 12,021,187 of record NW_022436976.1, on the reverse strand, counting down.
TGCATGGATATTATCCTGAATCACTTACTTTTTCCAGCATTTCTTCATCAAGCTGAAGGTACCCAGAAAAATTACTCTCCTACCTCAAACCATTACCTAGATCCACATTCTTAAGAAGGGCTTATAAATAAACATTGTTTCTTTCAAATCATGAAACTATTATAGTTCAATAATGGTTAATATTTTGGGTAATTTTCTGCATTTCTTATGTTGCTATCCTTTAATTTTTTTTCCAGCAAAATGTATTGCATTAGAATGTGGTAGAATTCAACTGAGTTGGTTATTGGATTTTCAAGCTCACGGCAGAAATCACAACTTTGAAAGTCAAAGCTTTCATTTGTAAAAATAGGCTTTTTAAGAGAATAAAACTAACTTTGAAAATCAAAGGGAAAAAAATCCTAAAAACCAGTCCATCAGACTTGTGTCACAAACATGAAATTAGAAACAAGTGCAAGATAATTTGAGTTAATTTTTTCTCCATATTTAGAAAAGGTACCTATGTGCGCGCGCGCACGCACACACACACAAACACACACATACACACGCGCGCGCACACACTGATGGAAGATCTGAGATATTAGAAATAAATAAGAAAATAGATTTTTAGTTGTCCTCTAGAAGGCCTAGAACCCTGCTCCCATTTTTGTCTTTCTAGATTGAGAGTATAGAAATCATGGATTGTTTTAAGAAACCCTGAGAGGAGAGAGAACTGGTAACTTATTATCCAAGGAGATTGCAGGCCTTTTAAAGAAGGCTATCCAGAATTGTCTTCAAGATAAGGAAGGAAGATGAGATTAAGGCAGGCAGATTCCTGGACAAAACAAAGACTTTCCAAACTAAGAAAATGGGGGTCATACAAGTGCTTAGAGAAAGCTGGTGGAACTGAAGATGTCTGGCCTTCAAACAAGGAGAATGTAGACTGCATGGACCAAGGTGACCAGATGCCACTGCAGTATAACAAGTATCAACAGCTGTGGTTGGCATGTACTGATGAGAAGGGAAAAGGAGATGTCCAGGTGAGAAGAAGTATCTATGAAGCCAGATACTTGATGCCCCAACTAGATCTTATCAGTATGGAAGCCTTTCCTCTGAAACCTCGATTACTTTTGCTGGTAAAAGATGTAGTGAATCCTAGCTTTGTGTAATCATTTATTCAAAACATGAGAGTTGTTTAACATTAAACTATAGAAAATATGAAATCCATATCTACATTAAAGCTACATCCTCTGGATGTGAATCTGAAGATCAAAATTTATACTTTTTAGGTGTTAAATTATCTGAAATAAATATACAGTTAAAAATTTAATGTTTTCATTCTGGGTTTCCCATTTATTCTACATTATAGCCTATGTTCTTTATATCAGTAGAAATATGCACACCGTATGCGTACAAAGAGAAATGTCCCCATGAAGTAAATGGAAGATGAATAAAAGAGAAATTATGGAAGACACATCAATAATACCTAGCTTGGATGTTAGAGTCACATGATCAGAATTGATTTGAGACTTCCAACTTACTAACAACTCTGTATTTTCTCATCCATAATTGGTGATAATATCTCTCTAGCAAGATCATATGGGGTTAAATAATGAAATATATCTAAAGCACTTAGACTATGGCCTAACACATAGCAAATACTCAATCTTCTTATTCTTAATCTTGCTGTTTTTTTCATTTATTATTTTATGAATTGTTATTTGTAGAACTTAATGTATTTGATTCTTATCTATGATTCTTATGGTCAGAATAATCAACAAGTAGTATAAATCATGGTCTGTGTTGAGAATTTCCTCATACAAACATAATTATGTAGTTCCTATATAGACCAAACTTACATTCATTTCTATTAGTTATATGCTAGAGATTATGAGTTTTTATTATTTATTTATGTAGACATTATATTACCACTCTTTTCCAACTGCCATTATTTTGGCTTAGGAGAAAATCTTGAAAAAAGGTCTAAGTAGTTTTAATAGCTCTTTTGTGAACTTCAGAAGTAACTAAATCACTTTCTAGATATATCTATTAAATAAATGGTCCATGAAAGTATGTATAGGTAGATAATCAATTGATGGAAGGAAATAATCCTATTGAAACATTTGCTATTTATTTTTGATACAGTTCTTTTAAACAGACTGATTAGTTCCCTTTATGATTTCACCCTTGAAAGCACGCATTATTTTGTTCTTTGTCATTGTTGTCTGACATTCCATTTGGCAGTTGGGCCTATTTTTAGCCAGACTATCAAAGTATTTTTCAACTGGACTGTCACTGCACTTGAACTTGGAATCTTATAACTTGAAGAACTTCCCTGGAGAAAAGAAGAAACTTATAACAAATGGGAAATTATAAATCTAGACCAACTCAAACTTGTACTGGTAATTATTCTGATTATTCTTATTTCTTTAAATATAACATGGTTCAATTATAGTTACTGATAACTAACAACTCATTAGAATATGTGTTAATTTGTATACAGAAGATAAGGCAGCATATTATATGGAAGTCTTTAAAAAACTATTTGAACTCAAATTATTTTTTTCTGAAGATTTTTACAGCAAACAGGAAATTGTTTACAAAAATGTTATTTTAGTTCCTTGGTATAATGTTACAGGAAAATTTGGAATATTGCTGAATATAGGGATTTAAGAATTATATCTTAAGTATCTAGTATTTAAAAACTAAAAACCATCTTGCAACTAGAGATTGCTATAATTAAAATGCAATAAAATCAAATGAAATAAGTCAAATATATTTTTTATGTAAATATATTATCCAATATCAAATGGGTTCTTAATCACTACAATTCAATATGATTGCTTTTTAAATATAAACATCTGCATTTTAAACTCACAATCATTAAGTTAAATTGAGTATTGTCAAATCTAGAATAAAAAACAGTTTTGATTACTTGTATGTTATGATCTGTCTACATTTTGCAAAACACAACCATGAATCAATCTCATTTGTTCTTCTGTACTAGATGAATGGAAGAAAAAAGTTAGTGAATCATATGTTATCACAATAGAAAAATTAGAAGATGACCTGCAGATCAAGGAAAAAGAACTGACAGAACTGAGGCATACATTTGGGTAAAGTTGTAAAAGTTATTATTTCTTTGTATAAGTGCCTTCAGTATTCACCTTATTTTTTTAAATATCTATATGTTTTTTAAACCCATAAAACCTCAGGCATAAGGAGTCATGTTCTAAGCCTTAGGATGTCAGATTATCTCTTTTTGACCACTCACATAGTTCTCAAAATGCAAACCTTAATGTCTAACCTCCTTAAAATATGACTTGCAATCTGCCATCACTAAAGTTTAAAAAAAGAACTTAGGACTAGCTTTTGAATGCAAGCTATTGCTGATCTCAGTCATCTTCTCTGGAATTAGATCATTCTTGTAAACCATGCCAGCAATGAAAAGCAAGATTTTTCTTGCCAAATAGTGGTCGCATATTACCCATATTGTTCTCTTTGAACTACGAGGATAAGTCCAATTTTAACAAACCCTCTGGTCTCTTGACATTGAAAGGCTATCCCTTAATGGAACTGAGTATCATTCTGCCCCTGAACAATCATATAACAACATATAATATTGGCTTCAGGATTTCAGTAGGTTTTGTTCCCTGATAACAAAAGAAAAATAATCCGGGAGAGTGTCACAACCTTGGAAAACACAAAATGTTCAGGGAAGAAGAGAAGGACACTTATATACACAAAAAACCTTCTGGATAAATTGAATCTGACATTGAGAAACTAGATGCACTTTAGAGAGTCAAGAAAGTTACCTGACTGAATAAGGAAAAGTTTCACATAGGCCAATTAGCCATGTTCAGTATAGCTGTTTTATTCATGTAATGCACTCATGGCAAAGAACTCCCTCTATCTTACTTAGAAGACAAGTGTAAAGCAATGACCAAATGACATATCTTAAAAATGAAATTTTAAATATACTAAATACATAAATCTCACATAACTGGCAAATAAAAGCATCCATGTATGAAATTTGTCAATGGATTTTACAAGGCTTTCACAAGTGTTCAATTTATGGTTTGGAAAATAGTTGATTCTCTCTGTAGTTTGGCTCAGGATAATGAACACAACACTGACACTCATGATGAGATACCACTGATATGAGTTTTGCAAGTAGTTTCACATGCTGAGATATGGGGCAACATTTGAAATTACTTTAGAGATATAAATGGCACTTTAGTATTGTAGAATTATAAATATGTATTTGTTTTGTTGGAAAAATATGAATATAGAACTTAATCATAAACATCCAGCTTTTATTGACTCAAATACATATGCTAAATGAAATGTGAAAAATTGAAGAGATTTTCCTCAACTTTTAAAGGTCAAAGCCTCAGTTTTTTGGTGTTATTTTTTAATTAGAAAGTATTGAGCAAATATGTCAAGGCTAGCTTAAACTAGACTTATCCAAACTTAAATATTAGGCTTAACAATGGATTTAAGATGTAGGTTCTTTCTCATACCACGTTGACAACTACAAGCTATCTTGACAACTGCTATAACAGTCTTTTCCTATGTTTCTACTAAATGCAACAACTGTGACCTTCTCTTTTCTGATTAGTATTGGGGGTGAGAGGCAGGAATCTTTGTCAGGGAGCTTACAGTCCAGAATTTGTTGAGTGCCAGCTCATATTAAAGTGTTGTTCTGGATGCATCAAATATAAGACATTATTTAATCTATACTCATATGTAGATTGTTGTCATATCATGTGTGCTGAATAATATTAACTCTGGTGGGTAATAAACTAAGGATTAGAAACAAGGCATTGGGAGTTGTCAAATCACATGATCGGTAAATCCTGGAATGTGATTTGTGTCAAGGTCTGCCTGACTCCATAGATAGTGCTCTTCTTACTATACCCTGATTACAAAAACAGGATTTAGGTCCTGATTTATTCACTGATGTTTTGGAAGCATTATAGATAAAAGGCATAGTTAAAAAAAGGTGTATAGCCAAGAATCAATGAGTACCATAGAACGTTTAGGAAAAGTGAGAAAAAATATTGTCTTGACCATATTATCTGAGTTGAGTAAGAAAGATATGTGAGGCCAAGGCAGGTGGGTCACGAGGTCAGGAGATGGAGACCATCCTGGCCAACATGGTGAAACCTCATCTCTACTAAAAACACAAAAATTTGCTTGGTGACGCATGCCTGTAATCCCAGCTACTCAGCAGGCTGAGGCAGGAGAATCACTCGAACCAGAAAGTTGGAGGTTGCAGTGAGCCGATATCGCACCACTGCACTCCAGCCTGGCAAGACGTCAAAGGAAAAAAATAATAAAATAAAATAAAAACAACTGTGTAAATTAATGTAAGAATTTTAGAATCCTACAAACATGGTTTTAAATACAGCTTCTTCTATTTATAAGCTGTGTATCCATGAATGTGTTTTTTAATCTCCTTAAGCCTCATTTGCATCTACAAAATGAGGTGAATAATAATTACCTCACAGAATATTTTTTAAATGATGTAAATTAAATACTTAGTACAGGGCCTAACACATAGTAAGCATTGAATAATTGGAAATTTCTATTATCATGGTTGATTGGATAAATAAGGACAGTTTGAAGGACAGAAGACTTTATCATAAAATGGGAGTAACAAATAGCTTATTAAAAGTTAGAAAGAGTGAAAGATTTTACGAAGAGGATGACTTTAAAATTAAACATGTAAAACATTAGAACAATTTAAGATGATACCATAATCTGAAATATAGCTTTTAATGATTTTGATTGAAAGGGATTTGAAGAATTTTGAGACTAGAGTATTCGAAGGCTCATCAAAATGGCTGTCAAATTTACTGTGGATAATAGTGAGGCATTTTGAGAGAGAAAGACTAATAGCCTGGTGCTGCTGCCATTAAAGAAGCTACAGAATGTCCCAGTAGCCAGAAGTGATGACAAGGAAGCTGAGGAGAGGATTTTCCAGTCTAGAATGACGTTTCTCCAAGAACTAGGGGACTCTTAATGTTAATGGCAACTGAGTACTTGCCAAAATTTTAGATTCCCTGACTCTACCCTTTATCAAATGATTCAGAATCTCTGAAGATGTCTTCCAAGAACCTGAATGTTTAACAAGCTCCCCAGCAAAAACTATGCATAATAAAAATGATACTTCTAAAGTTTGAAAACTATACTTCTAGAAAGATATCTGAGTTGCACTGAGACCTCTTTGCCCGAGGTGATATTAATGAAGGAATGAGGAATAGGGGAACAGAAAATAAGCAACAAGTATGGTCTACAGAGAGTCAAGAGAACCAAAAACAGAATAATCTGCTTTGTCTGATTTCATCAAGGAAGATAGCATAATTTGGGAGAAAACAAGTCAGTTGTTTCCAGGGCATAGTTCTGTGGATTTTCTTTTCTTTGGAATAACATGTTGGATGAAAGAAAGAAAAGAACAGTGTGCTGAGAATATAAACTGTCTTACTCGCTCATCCACCACATTTTAAAGGTAGTTGGGAAGATCAAACATAACGTTGTATGAACTGACATTTAAATGAGTATCTGGAGCATTATAGGTTCTGAATAAATGTTAGAATCTCATTTCTCACCCTTATTTAATTCTCTTATAAAGATCATTTCTATGATAAAGAATTATGTTATGCTGCCTGACATCAGCCTTTCTCTAAACCTGTAGATAGCAAGGAGACTGTATACAATGCCCAAAAAGGAATATTTCACATTAATGCCAGAGTCAAAGATAAGGATCACTGATGTAAACACAGTTTTTCATTTGCTAACCATTTTCTTTATGGCATTCCTGGTAGATGCTAATTTCATTCATTGTAAGAGATTTTTTACCACGTAATGCACCATTGCTCTATCAGCTCAAATACACAATCTTCCTGGCACAGCTTTTACCCACAATATAATAAGCAGCAATATAGTACTAAACATAAGACAGAAAGAGCTAAATAATTATCCTGGTTATGCCAATTTATAGCAGCTTTGGAATGGTAGTTTGATATAGGAAACAATGAAAATGGAAATAGAATGTTCTTTCATCTTCTGCTATAAAGTTGCATTCACTCATGACTGTGGACATTTGTTTAGGTAATGGATTGGCAACAGGATGAATGAAGAAAAAGAGAAGGCAGGAGGAGAAGGAAAGACAGAAATGGCACCTTAGAGTACCATTGTCTGATTACGTCCTCCTCTGTGCTGCCTCTAATCTTTATCAACATAATAGCATTTACAACATGGTGTTGTTTTTATCCATTTATAGGTCTATCTTCCCACTAGTATATGCGCTCACTAAAGGCAGCTTTTTTTCTTATCTAGCCTTATTTATATTTGTGTTTATTTGTAAAACAAATAACTTAGTGCTTACCGTATGCCAGAAATGCTTCTACATATCTGTTTGTGTATCAGCTCAGATAATCCTAATGGTGTATATGTAAAGTGCTTTAACACAGTGTCTGACACATGGCAATCCCTCAAAAATGTTAGTTAACATTTAATCATTATTATTTATGTTAACAACCCTCTGAAGTAAGTGTTGCAATTGCCATGTTATATCTGAAGAAAATGAGGCTAATCAAGTTAAACTGGCTTGAACTAGATTAAACAATTTGTATGACTTACCTAGGACTGTATCCATCTTTATGTGATTTCAAAATGTATCATATTCATAATCTTGGTTATGAATATTATACAACCTCAGAGGAGTAAGGAGGCATGAGTCAGAATTATCTTTGAAGAAATTTTATTTTCCCATGACACTTCACAATTTTACTGTATCCTATATGTTAGAAATGCTCCTGGGGATAGGAATAGAAAAATAGACTTTTAAAAATTCACCACCCATAACATGCATATTATCCTTCCATAGTTTTGGAAAAAACTATGGAAGTGATGGCTCTCCACATGTGACTTAAAATGTTTTCAATTAAATTATTTTGTTTCTATAGTTCTTTATCATAATAAATTTTAAGACTATGTTTTGCTAATTTCATTGTCAATACAACTTTTTATCTGTTCAATCTATAACATTTAGAACTATGAGAATATTCCAGAAAATTTATAATTTTTAAACACTAGGACTTACCAACATAATCCAAAACAACCTATATTTTTCTCATTTTTAATCTGTTTTTGACATTGAGTTTGGTCAGTAATTACAGTGCCTCACTTTAAAATTGACTAGGTTTAATAATATACAAAAAAAAGGTTGAAAGAACACTCTGTTTCATTAAAAAGTCACGATATAGAGAGAATATGGAAAAAAAAAAAGGTTTTCTGAATTATACCTTTTTGTGCCTTTTCTCTCTGAAAATTTCCTCTAAGGCCAGTTGCATTCCACTATACTCATCCCTCAATGAAGTCTCTCCTAAAAATATTTTTAGAACTATAGCCAACTATGAAATTTGGCTATTATTATATGAATAGCCCCAGAAACTTTTCAAGCTGATCTTATTTAAGAGGAGTAGACCTTTTTTTATCAAAGTACTAGGTAGGATTTGAAGGGGAAATGTCATCTTATAATTAAGATAGAATGAAAATATTATTTGGCATTTTTGGGTAATGTATTTTGCCAGTTAGCCACAAAACAAAAAAATGAGAATCATTAACAAATACCCAATCATCAAAAAAAAAACCAAACAAACCCAAAATTCAAAACCAAAAAGGAAACAAAAAGGAAAAAAGAATTCATAATGCCCTAAGACAGTTTACTTCTCTAATTCTTTTCTTGTTTGTCCAAGTAAAACTAGTTATGAACCACCATTTTATAGGAATATCTTGTGAAATAATTGAGAAGCAACTTGACCTCAATCTCTCTCTGTCTCTCTCTCTGTCTCTCCCTGTTGTTCTCCCTCTCCATCTCTAGCTCTCTTTCTATCATTTTCTCTTCCCCCTTCCCCTTCCTCTCTTCTTCTCTCCCATTCATACCTCCATGATTCCTTTCTACTTTCCTGACCCTCTTTTCAAGAGCAAAACAAAACAAAAAAACAGTAAAAATAATCAATACCAATGTCTTACTAGAAATAATTATTATAGCAGCTAATGTTTATAAAGGCTTTACAAGCTCTAATTCATTTACACTTCACAACAATCTTATAACAATTATTATGCTCATTTTATGATATTTAGCTATTCTTGCTGTATCTGTCACTCTAGCTCTATTTGTTTATTATATGAATGGCTGAATAAATGAATATACTTCAAATTATTAGTTTGAAGATTTGATTTGGAAGATATTGAATAAATATATTTCTGGATATTTCTTGGAGATATATATTAGAAATAGATCTTACTAATTATTTATCTGCTTCTATTGCTTGGAGGGATAGGTCAGGGAAGAATCTGCAATGAATAGGCAAGACATTGCAACTAGCCATTTGAAACTTAAATGATCAATTTGGGAAACTAGACTACCCATAAAAGATCCTTACCTTCTTTCTGCATTCTTGGCTTTCCCATAAGTTTTAACTAATGAATTAACTTTAAAATATATCTACCTGTCTGAATACCTTGGACAGCAGTGTGTTATTTTTTGGCCAACTGTTCAAATGTTACATTTTAATAAGTTTCCACTTGTGGTCATGTCAGATATTTTCTTGAAAGGATGAGGTCATGAAAAAGAAGTTTAATTGGATCACAAAACTGCACACTTTTCTGGGTAAAAGGTAAAGGCTAGGAGAGGAATTCATTATGCTACAAGAAAGAAAGTAACCTTTGGGTACAGAACTATCATTTTTAATGATTAAGGACAGCATTTACTATTAGAAATATATTCATAATCGTGGCTTTATTTTAATTAGGAACTTCATTCATGCCCCAGCATGCACTATGAACTCATTAGGATATGTTAAGTTTCAGTGTGGCATGGCAGGTGATGAAAAATATAAGGGGAAATTAAAAAATAAATTGAGCTTAGGGTATTAGAATACATAAGTGATGCTCAATTGGCAGTGAATTTGACATACACAGTTACTTTAGAGGAGGCAAAGGAAGAGAAAATGAAATTTCTCTCCTAGGAATGATTGCTTAAATATCTTGAATATTTTAATTACATGTTTCAAAACAGAAACGTTTGACTAGAAGTTAATGGGAAGTGAGAATTAGGATTCAAATATAGCCCCCAAAGTAACTCTCGTTTTAAAAATGTACATTCCAGTTATTAAAGTTGAGCTAAAAATTGTACTATTAAAATCACACTTGACTGCCAAACATTACAGGAGTCTATTCTCTGTTGATTCATTTTGTTGACATTAATAGAAGTTGCATGAGTTCAAGGAGGATATAATTCAAGAAGAGAACAAAAGCAACAAGCAGCAGCTCAGTTTAAAGCAAGGAACTCTTTAGGACTCTCTAGTGAGTCACATAGGGATGGTAAAGTCTAGTTTAAGATTCAGTTAGCTGAGGAATAATTGTTGAATAAAGAGTCATTAATCTTCTTTCAATCTTATTTATGTAAACAATAAACCTTCACTAAGTACTTTTCTTTTTAAAAAATAAGGCAATGGACACTGGCATCTTGTATTTTCTGTTTATCCATGTTCATTTGCTTTGCAAAGCTGGTCAGAGTATTAGATATCAGGACTAACAGTCAATTTCAGGGTTTTATCTAGTATATATATTTCCAGGACTGATGCATTCAAAGGATCCAGGAAAAGTGAATAGTTTATATCAAGGAGACTCTGAAACAACCTGAAGTGAGCCTTAAGAACAGAGATAGGCATATAGCAGGTGTTTAGTAGATGTTGTGCCAGACTTATTGAATGGATCATCAAAGTTAGATCACAAAGTCAGAAAGCAATTTTTACCTTCTCAAATAAGGTGATTTTCATCTCAACTTTGACCTTCCCTCCACCCCTTTGGAATTTTCATTCTTTGAATAGCTCTACTGTTGAAAATGTAGTAGTATTAAAAGTTTGAGAGATCAAGTTTAAATAAGATACTTTCATGTGCAGTTCTGTGTTCTATGCATAATTTGAACCTTTCAGGGCACCTTGATGAATAAAAATTATGTATATATAGAAAACAGGCATCTGAAAGTAAACTCATTTCACTCATATCCAAAATCTCACATACTATCTATGGAGAAATTCAGGAAAATGTCTCCAAAAACAAAGGGGTGGAAGTACCATGTGATAAGATATTGGAAAAAAGAATATAATCTCAATGTATTACAGCTTCTGCCTGAAGCAGAGTTCTCTTGTACACTCTGACTGGGTCAGATTTCACAGATAAAGGTCTAAACTCTGGTAGGGTACTGTGATATAGTCCCAGGTGAGAAGTGGAGTGATTCTATTAATGAAATCCTTGCCTTTGTCTGAACAAAGACCATTGCCCCAGGAGGGCCCTAGAGAGCCACAGGTAGCCTTTCAAAAGGAATGTAAAGCTAAAATTCTCGACCTCTTGAGGTCCTTGGTGCTCCCAGGACATTTTTCAGTGGAAATGAGATCATATCCTTGGCCTCACAGGTCAATTTCAAGCTGCCTCCTGCCTATTTAAATCTCCAGCAGCTTTAGAGAGATAGCATAGTCTTTGGTGAGTGAGCCAAAGTCTCATATCACTTGTAAAGTACTTACACTTGAAAGGTACTATAAATTCAGAACATTATCATCAAGGCACCAAGTTAAGAACATCAAAAGCTATTGGAATTTTAAAATAGAAAAAGAAAAAGTGCTATTCTCCAAGGTACGGCTGAAAAGAGAAAGGCTCTAAATCCAGGGTCATTGAAGAACCTCAGTGAAATGCTTTGATTAGAAATGGCAAGCCTAGTGGTTTGTTTTCGCAGCCATGGGAATATAGTATTCCCAAACTTTTTTACCCTCCTACCCTTCTTGCTTTCTGTGTTTCCCTGCAGCAGATCACACAGACATGCTTGCTAATATTGGGAAACACACCTCAACTTGCTTTGGAATGCCTTTTGTAGAAGTAAAGTAAACTCCAGTGTTAATAAATGTTCATAATATCAGCAGAGAGTTTAGAATTTCATGAAAGATAGTTAAGATTTAACTAACTTCTATCAGCAATTTCTCCCAGCTCAAAGAATACTGCAATCAAAATCATTTCTGATGAAAATGCCACTTTTAAATGTCTACTTATAATAAAATGAGCTTTCTTATAAATGATAGCGTTATTTATGGTATGGCCATAACTTCACTACTTCACAAAATAACATGGTTCTTAGAAACGTGTGGTCTTTGCCCCAGCCAGGCTTTTAAACCCTCAGAGCCAAATATATTATGGATGTCTTGGAAGAACGTAAACTAGGTACTTGGAATACACTTGGAAATGCATTCACAGGTCACAGAGGTCTTCTTTGTGGTTAAGGCTTCAACTAGTAGAGGTGTTCGGTAGAGCTGAACTCTGCCTTTCAAGCTAGGCAGATTGGATTTTTCTCTTAAAGTTTGTAGAAAATGAGTGTCCATAAATAAAAAGGGAAAGAAAACTGTCACTGGAAACTGAGAATGTTGATGGACAATGATTCAGAAGCTCTGAGCTGCTTCGGCTTTTCTTCCCTGGTCTTTCTATTATCCAGCAAATGAAACACACTATAAAAGCACAAGAAAGAAAACAAAGTATTGGGTTGAGGGAGGATAGAGAGGCCTTCCCATCACAAGAAAAACTAAGTAACTTGCAGCCTAAGCAAAACAGGGAAGGATGCACATTCTTTTGAGCTAACCATAATGAACTTAATGGCAAATATTGAAAGAAGAAAAAGTTTTGGAGCTCCTATGTAGCAATAAACCCCTGAGAAAATTAGTTTTACAGTATGTATGTCCAATATTATATAGTAATACCTGTTATGTTTTGATGTTTTCAAAGTGGAAAAAATCATTTCATCAGCATGGTAATCCTTGAAAGCCTCATTTTTCTAGTTACCCCAGGCTTCAAACTCTATCCTGATTCTGCCTTTTGAGTAGTTTGTTCTTTTTTTTCCAACTTGAGTGAATTATTTAACCTCTTTAAGCTTGAGTTTCTTCAATTGTAAAATGAATTAAATAATATATATGACAACATGCATGATATTGTGCTGTGGTGAGGAATAAATAAGGTTAAGTGCTTACTACAGTATCTGGCATGTGATATGTAAACAAAAAATGGTTATTGCACTCTTGTTACCATTGCCAACTTCACTGTGAATGTACAACTTTCTTTTTGAAGTATAACTCTTCAGATTATTTTAGCATCATTTTTATTGAGGCTCAGAAAATGATACCTCAAAATGAAAGCTTTACAAGCAGCTTCAGAGGCAAAAGTCTCTCTCTGATCTTCTCCTGCCCTCTTGTCTCTGGCTCCTCATTTTCCCCAGAGGATAGTCATAGAAACTAAAATCCCTCTTCCCTCAAGGCAGGTCATAGAAACTAGAACCTGTTTTCACCAAAGCCAGCCACAAAACCTAAAAATAGTACAGTAACCACAACCCCCCCAACATTTCTATGTAAAAACTGGACATAAATAATCTTACCTATCTTGTTTGTTGTTAGATTATAAAAGACTCCCATTCCAAAGAGAGCCCTGCCTCATACCCAGAAGGAAGGAATGCTTCACAGAGGCCAAGAAGGATAGGCCTTTCTGGATTTCCATACTCCTATTAGTATTAGATCATACTCTTCTTTTCCAATCATATTTTTACATGGCTGTCCATACTTTGTTTTACCTAAGCATAAAAATGAGTTGTCCCTGTATCTTTGGGTCTTCATTCTGAAGGCTCTTATGTCTTGTGTCTCTTGTGCCTTGTAAAACTATGATCAAATTTATTTCATGCCTTTTCTTCTATTAATATACCTTTTGTCAGTTGATTTCAGTGAACCTTCAGAGGGACAAAGGGAAGATCTTTCTTGACCCCTATAATTTCAAGCCGTATTTGACTTTTCTTGACCTTTTATATTTGACAACCCGTACAATTTTCTGATTTTCATAATCAATTTTATATATGTATTATGTAAGTATTCTGTACTCACAGTGACTCTAAAGTTCCTATATTATGTCTGATATTTTTACTTATCTTTAAAAAATGCCACTAAATTTGCTATTGTGACATCTAGCAGCTGTCAGTGATTCCAGAGCAACTATTGAAATCATAGTGTTTACATCCAGTGATATCATTGCAATGTAAAACTACAGAATATCCTCTCAATTTTAATTCTTCATGTAGAGGGTTCAAGATTCTTTCTGTAAGTGCAAAACAGTCTTGGATAAAATACATTTCTGAGTTGATAGTAACAGGATTTGCATTTATAATTTTCAAATGAAAGGCAATATGCTAAAGATGAATTTTGTGATCATTTGTAAAATATTTTTCAGCTCTGATGAAGCCTTCAGTAAAGTCAATTTAAAATACCGCACTGAAAATGGGCTGTCTCTACTTCATTTATGTTGCATTTGTGGAGGTGAGTACTTGAAACTTAGTACTTTTTAAACCGGTTATATGTGCATATGGTCAGTGACTTGAGCTGCTTAAATCTACAAGAGAATTCTGTTCATACTCAGTTTCCTCTTCTGCTTTGCCTTTTTCAACCTTGATAATCTCAGATTAGGCAGTAACTACCAGGCAGAATATTCCACTTGATTCTGCTTTAAATTTAAGCTTCATTGTGTTTCTACCGGAAACCAAGTCACTCAGTTTGCTTGGAAATCCAAAAGCACTTTTCAATATTGGGCATGCCAGTCAGGGATTAACTTAAATTCAGAAGCACTTAAAGCACTCCCCAAAATATCACCAAGCAGTTGCTTTACAATATGCAACAAGAGTATGTGGAAAAGTGACAAATGCCAAAGATAAAATCTAAAAGTAAAGATTGATCGACGTGAACATTAAGAGTTTAATTTGGCTTACACTTTCTTTTGTTTATTAATGTATTTCAAGTACTTTGAATGGTGCCTGGCATATAGTAGCCACTCAGTAAAGTTATTGAATTATTGAATGAACCATCAATATTTATTTTGTAAATCCAAACTAAATTCATTGAACTTAACATCTTAAAATGGAACAGAAATGTGTACGTGTCAACTCTAACCATATCCCTCAACCATTTCTCTGGAAGAAAGCAAACAGACTCTGCTTAACAGATCGTTCTCTAAACTTTAAAGGTGCATCCCCAACCTTGGTTATATCCTTTATATATCTTCTATCTAAATAAGCTCTAGTGTTAATAATGTTCAGAGAAATCCCCTACAACTAGATTTTTTAAAATTTAAGCTTATTCATTAATAGTTTATTACGGTGAATTATGTGTTTATGTTTCAAAACCATCTGATGATGAGGGTACTAAATAAAAATCTAAGACAAAGAGTCAAAATACACAGCATTAGTATAAGGTTTTATAAATGGAAAAGAAATGTCACCTAGTAAGTAAGGTTGTCAGTTAATAGAAAACTTTACAAATGATCTGCAGAACATCACCTTGACATCTTTATACAGCTATATGGCATTTATCATTAAGTCAAAGAGTCTTAAACTCACCCCATCCCCACAACGATTTAGCCTTTTTTCATTTTTATCTTTAAGGCAACAAATCACATATTCGAACCCTTATGTTAAAAGGGCTCCGCCCATCTCGACTGACAAGAAATGGATTTACAGCCTTGCATTTAGCAGTTTATAAGGTATGACATTTTAATTCCCGTAAACACTGCATTAGAACTAAGGATAGTATATATCTTTAGGCTTTTTTTTTTTTTTTTCGAATTAGTAATCACTGAAAATTTTCAGTGACCAGAGGCATTACATTACTGAAGGACTTCTTTCTCTTTATTGAGAAGGTATCTTCTGTATACCAGACACATACTCTTTTTAATGCTTCCTGTATTTAACTCATTTAACTCTCACAAGAACCACATAAGTGAATATGATTATTATCCCCAAGGTTACATGGTTAGCCAGGGGTTATCAAGGATTTAAGACAAGGCAGTCTATTTCTGTTACCAGAGCTCCTCATCAGAACACCAGGCTGCCTCTGTGCAGAGAGAGATGAGATTGTATTTGAAGACAAAAGAAGCACATTGAAGCTGTATTTCTTTACTGCAAGTTTTTCCTAAAAAAACTTTTTTGCTTCAGCTTTTTGTTTTCTTATATTAGCCCCTGGTTCCAACCTAACCTTAGCACCTGATAGAATAATAAATATATTAGTGGATTGGACAAACTGGGATACTTAGTGTTGTAAATGAACTTTGAGATTTTTATAAATATAAATTTTCAAAACATGCAAATTATATAGTATGCATTGATCATTTTATAAGTTTCTACTTACTCTATTATGAGCTAAATGTAGTGTTTAATATATTTAATCATTAAAATAACTGCATATTAGAATTTATTTTACAGAAAATACAATTGAAGATTAAAGTTTGTTACGTGATCAATATTAGAATAGTGATTAAAATCAAGTATAGCTGGCTCATTACTCCCGGAATCTCATTTGTATATTGCATTTTTTTGTTTTTTCTCATTTTCATGTGAATCTGTAACAGAATTTTATTTTAGTTTTGTGTGTGCAGGTGTGGGAGAAGGGACAACTTCTTGCTTGTATTAGGACCCCCCTGCACTACATATCACTCCCACAACTGCTAGAGAGTTTGTCTTTGGGAGGGAAGAGGACCATGTTTTCCCATGATTCAGCTTCACAAATTTCTTTAATTCATAGTACAAATACTCTAAAGTTCCATCTCTTTTCATGCCTAGTCAATGCCTAGTCAATTTTTCTAATTCCTTCTGGGAGAAAGCCTTAGTTAAGTGCTAAATTGTCTTTAATACCTGTTAATTACTCTGCTAAACTACAACGGAGTCTGAGTTTCCAGTGTAGGAAACAGCATCTGATGTTGCCTTTTCTGCTGGAAGGCAGGAGGTGAAGTAGAAGAGCTCCAAGGAACAGGAAGGTGGTGATGGATAGCCATGGCACTGTACAAAACAATGAATTCTGAACCTCACCGTCTGGGAGATTTTTTCTGTATTAGTTCATTTTGCTAAGATTTAGATTGACACTGGCACACGAATGGGTTCTGAATGATTTAGTGCTACGATATTTAGAAAATATATTTCTTCAACCTCTATAATAATTTCCATTTTTAGAGTTTTCTTTGCTCTATTTTTATGTTTTCTTCTGTTTTAGAGATGGGTACATAAAGTATAACTTTCATAACAAGTTTAAGTGAATTTAGATTCTTAGGAAACAAAGCAGACAAAAATGATTAAAAGGCCATAATAAAATGCATGGTTATTTTGCTAATTTCTTAACAAAGGTTAAAAAAAATTAAAGTTACTATTTCAATTTAAACACAAAATCAATATAAAGTAGTCGTTCATACTACCAGGCATTAAACTTGGTAACCATTAATCACATTAAACCTACTTCTAATTATCCTTTGACAGAACTACTCCAGTAATTATATAATTCATTTTGGGATCCAGTTCCCTCCCCCCATGTAGTATTAATAACTTTTTAATTTTTATATTATTTTAAACTTAAAAAAACAATTGCAAGAATAGTACAAGAAACTCCTATATACACATTATCCAGGTTCATTAATTATTTACATTTTGTTCCATTTTCATTATTCTGCTTTTTAAGAACAACTTGACAGTAAATTGTGTACAACATGTTCTGTTGCTGCTTCAGTCTTCATTTCCTAAGAACAAGAAAATTTACTTACATAACTCCAGTGTGATAATAAAAAAACACTGAGATATTAACATTGATATATTGTAATCTATAGTTTTATTGATTGTCCTAATTGTGTCATTTATGGATTTGTTTTTCTTGTCTAGGATAGGATTCATGCATTTTCAGTTTTCTTATTTCTGTAGTCTCCATTACTCTGAAATAATTTCTCAGCCTATCCTTGTATTTTTTTAATCTTTATATTTGTCATGTATACCAGTTATTTATACATATTTCTTTGAATTTTTTGGTATTGCAATTGAATTTTATTTTGGTCATAACACTCACAAAATGAATAATGTAACAATC
Organism: Sapajus apella; assembly: GCF_009761245.1. NCBI lineage: Eukaryota > Metazoa > Chordata > Mammalia > Primates > Cebidae > Sapajus > Sapajus apella. The sequence continues at coordinate 12,003,227 of NW_022436976.1, read as the reverse complement.
CCATCCTTTTGTTCCCCATATCAAATAGCTCTTTCAATTATATACCCTGGCATCAGGGCCTCACTCATTGTTAGAGGAAAGGGGTCCCGATGCGGGCACTAAGGGAGGGTTCTTGAATCTTGCCCAAGAAAGAATTCAGGGTGAGTTTGCAGGAAAGTAAAACAAGTTTATTAAGAAAGTAAAGTGTTAAAAGGACAGCTACTCCATAGACAGAGTAGGATGTTCCTGAAAGTAAGAGGAGGAGCACATCCACCCTCAGTACAACACTCATATATATGGGGAGAGGTATTCTGCTACAAGTGTTTGTGATAAAGTGTTAATTTTCTTAATTACTATATTTTGCAAGAATCAGTATTATTATCTTTAATGCAAAATTAGGAATGCCTTTGTTCTACAGGTATCAGGATATCTGGACACTCCCAAGTCTGAGTCTGTTCAGTAAACATTGTTAATTTGTTTTCTTAACCATAAACAATCTAGAGATTAAGAATGCCTCACTTTCTGAGAATGCAACCCAGTAAGTCTCAGCCTCATTTTCCTATTTTCCTAGCTCTCACTCAAAATGGAGTCACTCTGGTTCTATTGTCTCTGACATCATGACTTGGTATTTTCTAATCAATAGAGTAATCTCTGCTTGCATTAATAAAAGAGCAGCAGATATTTAGCTTTTTATGCCATCTGAATGATTAATCCTCATACTTTTTCGTTTTAGTTTTTTTGGGTTCTTCATAGGGTTTAATTTTATTGAAGTATAATATATACCAAATACAATTATCAATTTTGAGTCTACAATTGTTAACTTTTGAAAATGTATGTAATCATGTAACCATCATCACAATCATGTTATAGGACATTTTTACAATACCAAAAAATAAATCCCTCATGCCATTTTGCAGTCAGTCTCCTTCCCACTTGGTCTCTGAAAGCAATGTGTTTTCTATCACTATAGTGTTTTCTTTTTTAGAATTTTAAATAAATTTATCACATCTAGTATGTTTTCTTTTCTGTAGGGTTTCTTCCACTCGTCATAATGCTATTGGGATTCACCCATGTTGTATATTCAGTAATTAATGCTTTCACTGTGGACTTGTATTCCTTTATATGGATGTACCACAATTTGTTTACCATTTATCTGCTAATGGAGTTTTTTTTCCAGATTTTTACCATTATAAACAAAGCTGTTTTGAACAGTCACATACAAGTATTTGTTTGAATATATGTTTTTATTTCTCCTGAGAAATACCTAAAAGTGGAATTGCTGCATCATATAGGAAGTACATACTTAATTTTATGAGAAACTACCAACTGTTTACCAAACTAGTGAGTCCTCCCTATATTCCCATGATCAAGGTGTGAGAGTTATGTTTTTTCACATCCTTTCCAGCACTTGGTGTAATCAGTCATTTTTGTTGTTGTTAGTATTTCTATTGGATGAATTTCAGTATTTCATTGTAATTTTAACTTGCATTTGCTTGATGACTAAAGAGGTTGAATAGGTTTTTTTTGTTTTGTTTTGTTTGAGACAGAGTCTTGCTCCGTCGCCAGGCGCCAGGCTGGAGTGCAGTGGCACAATCTCAACTCACTGCAACCTACGCCTCCCAGGTTCAAGCAATTCTCCTGCCTCAGCCTCCCGAGTAGCTGGGACTACAGGCATGCGCCACCACCCCGGGCTAATTTTTGTATTTTTAGTAGAGACAGGGTTTCACCATTTTGGACAGAATGATCTCGATTTCTTGACCTCGTGATCCACCCACCTTGGCCTCCCAAAGTGCTGTGATTACAGGCGTGAGCCACCGCGCCCGGCCCAAATAGGTTTTTATGTGCTTATTAGGCATCTTTTATTTTTAATGTAGTGTCAAATCTTTTTCCCATTTGTAATTTTGGTTTTTATTTTCTTGAATTATAAGGTAACTTTATTCTATTACAATTATTTTCTTGAATCTACTTTTACAGAAGTTTCTCTCACTCTATGACTTGCCTTTTCATTTTCGTAGTAGTGACATTTGAAGAGTAAAAGGTTTTTGCATTATTTTTTACCTTATGACTGTAGTGATTACAATACAGTTTTAGATTCTCAACATGTCATAGTCCACTGCCTGTGACTGTTGATCTACTTCACTTAAAATATAAAAACCTTCCAATAGTATAGTTCCATTTTATCTTCATCCTTTATGCCATTGTTGGCATATACATTGCATCTATACAGGATATAAACCTAAATATATTATTAGAATTTTTATGCTAAACATTCATGTCTTTTAAATAAATTAACAGGAGAGAAAATATGCTTTTTAGAACTTTGATTATAATAATCCTACATGTAGTTTTCCCACTATAATGCTCTTTAAGATTCATTGAGCTTTTTATACCTGTAAGTTTATGTTTTCATCAAATTCAGAAATTTTAACCATTAGTTTTTCAAATATGTATGTTAGATTGTTTGATAATCTTCCACATATCACCAAGTCTGTTTATTTTCTTTTGTCTTCTTTCTGTTCTCTAAATTAGATTATTTCTATTAATTTCAATTCAAGTTCACAGACCACTTCTCTGCCATCTCCCATCTGTTAATAATCTACCAGCGAATTATTCATTTCAGATATTTACTTTTTGCTTCTAGAATTTTATTTATTAAGATATAATTCCAATTTCTCTGCTATGATGACACATCTGTTATTTCATTTTTCCATATTTTCCTTTATTTTTTGAACCTATTATGAGTGACTAAATGCCCAATCTGCTGTTTTCAACATCTAGATTATCTCACTATTTGTTTCTATTTTATCTTGACTACAGAGCACATCTTTCTATTTCTTCATATACCAATTAATTTTTTATTGAAAGCTAGAAATTATGTACAATTTTTATAGGAAATCTTTATCATGTCATCTTCCTTTAAAGAATATTGAGTTATTTTATGTTTGTTTTTGTTTCATTTTTGGCGGGCAGTTACATTTCTGATGGATACATTTGATTGAGTCAATCTTGATTTGATTTTTTGTTAAGGCAGAATCTATTTTGTTTGAACTTAGCCTATTGGAATACCTCTTATTCCAGCATGTGGTTCTCACTCCTGGGCATGGCCTTATTCCTAAAGCATGGTTTTTTTGGTATGTCACCTGAATTCCCAAGCCTTACCGAGAGACTCAGTAAAGTCTCTTTACTCCTGCTGACTGGAATTCCAAAATCCCCAAGTACTGCATGACCTCCAGTATCACTACCATTAACCTTTCAGCCATAAATCAGGTGATCTTTTCTAGATCAGCTCAAGGACTCATGATGGATCTCCATGGAGATTTCTGTGGTGCCTCCTCTGTGCAGCTTCTTCTCAGTTACCCTGGTCCACAAATTACAGCCACTTCGTAATATCAGATCTCTGATCTACACTCTTAACTCAGTGAGACTTCCATATTATGCTTTGTGGCAGAAAACTATTTTAGGCAGAAAACCAGAGCAATCATGGGATATTGTGTGACTTGCCTTATCTTTCCCTTTTTCTAAAGGACACAGATCTTTGCTTATGTTCTTCAGTGCTTGAGAACAGTTACATCATATGTTTTGTTCCATTCTGTAGATTTTATTTGCCAGTAGAGAAAGTCTATATAAGTTGTTATGCCATGACCATATCTATTTTTTACATTACTTCCAAAATGATCTGCAGAAAACAAAAATCTATGATATCAGTGCTCACTTTAAAACTTCCTGTTGTCATCCATTGCCTATATAATGAAATTCAAACTCCTAAATAAGAGACTCAAGATCCCTTAATTCATAACTTTTCTGGAATCACTTTCCAGACTCTTTTCCTGTAGTCCCTGCCCATTCAACCCTAATGTTTTTCAATTTAATGTGCATGAGAAGCATATAGTAACTATATGTTTGAAATGAATATTTCTCTTTCTACTTTACTTGCATTTAATTTAGTACATCTAGGGTATTGTAGGAATCTAAATTTTTAACAAACAACCTGGGAATTTTGATGTAAGCAATCTAAGTCTACATATTGAGGATTACTGTTCAAGCTTGGCAACTCAAATTGTGGTCATATGATCAGCAGCATCTACCTCAACTAAAAGATTTCAGAAATACTGCTCTTATTTCCTATCCAGTCATATTCAACCAGTACTATTCATGGTTTCTAGAGAAACTTAACCAATAGGATCAATGGATCTATCTGTCTATCTATCTAGAGACATATTTATTATAGGAACCAGCTCACACGATTATGGAGCCCAAACATCACATAATCTTTCATCTATAAGCTGGAGAATCAGGAAAAATAATAGTATGATTTGGTCCATGTCCAAAGATTTGAGAACCAGGGGAGCCTATGGTGTAAATCCTTGTCTGAGTCAAAGGCCCAAGAACGAGGATCAGTGATGTCTGACGGCAGAATATGGATGTCTCAGCTCAAATAAAAACAAATTCACCTTCCCTCTACCTTTTAGTTCTATTCAGGCCTTCTACAGATTAGATGATGCCCACCCATGTTAGTGAGAGTGATCGTCTTTACTCAGTCTACTAGTGAAAATGCTGGCGGGGAATGGTGGCTCATGCCTATAATCCCAGCTCTTTGGGAAGCTGAGGCAGGTGGATCACTTGAGCTCAGGAGTTTGAGATGAGCATGGTGAAACCCCATCTCTACTAAAAATTAGCCTGGTGTGGTGGTGCCTGCCTATAGTCCCGGCGACTCAGGAGGCTGAGGTGGGAGATCATGCCACTGCACTCAGCCTGGGAAATAGAGTGAGACCCTGTCTCAAACAAACAAACAAACAAACAAACTAAAGCTAATGCCTTCTGGAAATACCCTCACAGACATACCCAGAGATAATGTTTTACTAGCTATCTAGGCATCCCTTAGCCCAGTCAAGCTGACACCTAAAATTAACCATCACAACCAGAATGCACATTTTAAAAAAATCCCAGCTGATGTATTTGCAGACTAGTTTGAAGATCGCCATTTTAGATAACTCCATTCTTTAGGCTAAGCAGTTCCACACATCTTTATTTTTGTTCTTATAATTTCTTCTGCTTAAGTTTTTTTTTTATTTCTCTTCCTGATGCAAAATTATTATTTATTTAAAACCAAGATAAACTGAGTTTCTTGAACTCGCAGAAAGATATTATTATACACTCTTTTGGGTTTCAATTATGAGTTTACATTATCTTTTATTACAGCACTTATAATTATTTATTTGCATATTTCAAATGTTGGCCTGTGAACTTTGGACTTTGGGACTAAGTCTTTTTCTTTGATTCCTCAGTATATGGGGCCTGTAAAGGATCCTTGAGAAATACTTGTTTGGAAATTAATGAGCATCCAAACATTAGGAGAAATAATACTTGACTTTTTAAAATATTATGTAGCTTAAGAAAGACTGTCAGCTTAGAAGCTAGACTACTTCTGTTCATATCTCAGTTATGAGACTTGCTAACTATGTATATTTAGGCAAATTGAGTTTTCCTTCTGGTCCTCAATTTTCTTACCTCTAAAATGAAGCAGAAGGAATTAGAGTTTTAAGGAAACAAATCATATGTAGTACTTAGCAAAATACTTAGCATATAGTAAATAATAAAAATTAACCATTATTATTATTAAACTTTAACTTAGACAAACATTTATTAGAAACTAACGTTATTCATTTTGCATAGAAAAACAAACCAAAATGGACTAGACTTTCTGCATTATTACATTCTAAAGAGATGAGAAAAAGTAATCCTAACATCATCAATGAGCTCAGTGAAGTTAGATCAATGGATTCCAAACAACTTTTATCATTTACTCTATAAAGTTAGTACCCTGAAATGCACACGTGTCCATAAATTATATACATTAACAAATAAATATCTGTTAATAGCTTAAGGCAAAATCTACTTTTTGGAAGACAATCAGTTTTAAAGTTTGTAGCTGTACATTTATATTTCAAATAGCCTTTTTGATAATATAAAATATTTTGTCAAGTTTACTATAAATATGATTAGATTAGAAAATTGACTTATATGAAGCTCAGATTGGTAGAAAAAGTACCAGCTTTTTCTTTGCTGCTTCTTAACTTAGTAATATATATATGATGTGTATTTTCTTCACAGGACTCTTAAAGATACCTGCCAAATTTAAAAGTGTCTATTAAGTTAAAATTTGATATTAAAATTTAAAAATCCACTTACTTTGGCACACATGAGCTATAGCACATCCTCAATAACTAAAAGCTAAAGAAAAAAAAAAAAAAAAAACAACGAGAGGCAGCTCTCCATCCTTTCCCATGTAGAATGTCAAGTATTTATATGTTCTACTTTGGGTACTATATGTGACACATGACTAATATATGAACTGAGGCCACCAGTGTAAATTTACATGTTAAACATTAATAAAACTTTATTTATCTTGATATATAAATGTATATTAGTGGAGTTTCTATTTTTTTTTACCCTAATGAATTTTATTACAAGATTCTTGTCATATTTATATCCCACTATAGAACATACTTCTTTAGGTAGTATCTAAATTGTATTTCTCAAATGAAACACAAGACTTTGGGGAAAAAATTGAGACCTCTGATATAGTTTAGAAGATCTTAATTGAGAAAGCTAATGAACAAAATCCTATTAGACCATCTAATTTAGCCTTACATTTAACTCTTATTCAATATGCAGACAAGCCACTTAATGAAATTTCTTTAGAGAGAAAGAAGTAGCATTTTGATTCAGTAACTTTTTAAAAAAACATTTCATATGATAAAGGCAAGTATTGAATGGTAATGGTCATTTATCTCATCCTATATATTTCTTGCAAGATCTAATTCCAATCATTCAGAAACAGAAGTGATTCTATGTATGTATTAAAAAGGGAAGAACATGAATGGGGGAAAATCGAATTAAGCCTATGTTGCCTGGCTTAGCAGACCTAGGTACATTTTGCTATATAACTGTGTCCATCAGAAAACTCTACGTTTTCTATCAGTGGTGATTCATAGCCTGAATCATTGTATTAATATCTTTTATCCTGACTTCTTTTCCTCCATGGCACATATATTTAATTGCAAAGTTAAAATTTTTTTCAACTATCCTAAAACCAAAGACCCAAAGTAAATGCCTCACAGTCTCCAAATGCTGTCTATTTAGACCAAGGTTCCACAGCCTTGGCACTACTGACAATTTGGATTGAATAATTCTTTGTTGTGGGAAGCTTTCCTGTGCATTATAAAAATGTTTCACAGCATCCCTGGCTTCTCTTCTCTGTATGACAGCAGCTACTTCCCTCGTGCCCAGTTGTGAAAACCAAAAATGTCTCCAGACATCACTTCTGAGTTGCAGAAATCACTCCCTGTTGAGAACCACTGTTTTAGAGTACAGATTAAAATATTCATTAGCTTAAATTGATTTTTAAATCTAAGTTACCTTTTTATTTGAACAAATAAAGGTTCCTGATTAAAGATTGCATTTTCCCCAAATGGAAATTTGACAAGACAGTAATAAGAATTACTTTGAAGAAAAAAAAAAAGAATTCCACTTTTTGCATATTTAGCTAAATTATCCAGGTAATGGTGACTTTTAAACACTTTAATACTAGGTCCTCACTTAAGAAACTAGAGAAAATTTTTACTTATAGAGTAATCATTAAGATACCTTATTTATATGCACATTTCTTTCTAGTAACCAAATATTTCATGATATCTTTTAAATGAACATGTTCTCAATAAAATTTCATAATCTCTTTTAAATGAACATGTTCTCAATAAAAAGTTGATAGGATCCTGATTGAAGATGGTAATTTGTAATTTGTACTTCAATTCTTACACCAGGCAGTAGTATTTCCTGGAAAACCTTCCCTGATACCTCCCAAGTGTGAGTTAGGTATTGCTACAATGTACTCTCTTAACACCCAGTACTTACTGTACTTGTATGCTATTCCTTGTTATTACTATGTTAATACTTGGCTACATCTCCCTATCTTCCTCTATATTAGGGGCCACAATCTCACATCTCTTCAAGGATGACATAAGTAAATGAAAGTGTTAGATAATACAACAGACAATGATAAATGGTAACTAAAACTCGAAGACTGTGGTAACTTAGAAAACATATGCCTCATATAAAGGGAATGGTCACTCTTACAGCTTCAGCTAATCACTGTCATGTAAAACTGTAGACCTATTACTGCCCCAAATTTCAGAGAATCATAAATTATGTGAAGTTTCCTAATATTTAAATGTTGACCATTAATGTAGATTTTTAGTCACAAAAACTCTGCAGGCTAAGCCATATATCTGTCTATTCCTCTTGTAGCCTGTTTGTAATCTCTGATAGTAATTATGAGCACCATCAAGGCAGAGATCAGATCCAAGTTGCTTATTATCTTATTCTGAGTGCTTAGATCAATCCTTGATGTACATACATTAATAAATAGATGTTTTATAAGTGAAAGAATGAAGTTATAGTTCTTTGGTAACTGGGGAGAAGAAAAATGTTTCAAGGGAGGTAGGATCAGGTTGACAAGGGGGAAAATAGTGTCCTATTTGGGCCATTAGAATTAGAAATTAGGAAATTGTCAGATATTTCTTCAAGGGATATTTTAGTAGATGTTTGGGAGAAGAGGATATAAAAATGGGTTGGAAATGAATAGAGTTAGGGAAGTGGAGGCATAAACATTAATTATTCTTCCAAAAAGTACAAGATTGGGCAGTATTTGAGGAGAGGCCAGATCAGGAAGGTTGCTGAAACAGCATTGTCCTATCTTTTTAAACTCTTACTCCTTGGAATAAATATAAAAATACAGAGTTTGTTTAAATGCTATTTTTAAACTTTAAAATAGATATTATGTTATAACTAAAACAAATTTAAAAAAATAAAGCACTTATTATGTCTTTTCAAGTAGCATGCATTTACTTCCCCCACCCCACCACAACAGCTAGAGATTCTTATTATCTCTTATTATCTCTTCCTGTTAAATCATCAATATATTATTAAATGAGATGATTTAAGGGTGTTCAAAGGCCAGCTGGAAGCAGCCTGCAGGGAGAAAGACGTTATGGAAAACGGGAAAATATATGAAGGAGGGTTGGCAGAAGTGAAGGGAAAAATAGGTCCAAAGCAGGAGTACAGGTAATCTAAGAATGTGTTACTTCTCTTTTTTTCTAAAATTTCAAGCAAAGTCAAGTATTTCCACTACACTGAAGCTCTTAAAAACTGATATCTTTTGTGAAAATAAATTTTGAATTATTTCAACAAGAGGCATATAGATATGAACCTTTGTGAGTGAGCAGATATTTTCATACTGATTAATAGATATTTTTACTGGGGATGTCTATGATGCACGAGGCAGCTCTAGTCCATTAAATTTTAATGCCTGGAACTAAGTACATTTCATATTGAAGCCCTGAATAGTTCCTTGTCCTAAAGGAAAACTTAATAATATTCTTCAAAGCATCCAAAATTGCTTTTTTAAAAAAAATTTTCTTTATAAAAACACATAAACTTTGACAATTGCTATGCCAGATAAACTGTGTTGGTGAAGAAAAAATATACTTAGAGAAATCTATCATTAAAACATTTATTTATATTTCTCTATTTTTATATCCAGAAATATAGTTTTCTTTCCAAACTAAGTTCAGCTCCTTCTTGGAGCTAGATATGACACTTCAGGGAATATTAGAGGTGAATAAGATATTACAGAAAAGAATTTAGGTCAACTCTGTAACCCTATAGATAAAAAGGTAAGTATTTTGTGATTAAACATCTCGAGATAGAGTGGGCTGAGTCATAAGGTGAATATTCTCATAGAGGTAGGCCAATTTTGGGGGTGATACATTTAATATGAATATAAACTTATACCTGTATCTTTAGTTTATAAGCATTTGCACATACATTATGTCATTTGACCTTTATTACAACCTTGTAAGATAAGTAAGATAGGTATTATTTTTTTATATACAAATGAGAAATATAAGGTCAGGGCTTATACATGAAAGACAAATTATTAGTAGTTGAAGGGTAACTGGGAGAGGGGGGAATTACATGATATATTAAGAAAAGCATAGTATTAAAAATCAGAAGACCTAATTTCAAATCCCAGTTCAGCCTAATTGAAAGCTACATTAAAGAAACACATTTTATGCTATAGAATGCCAATTGGGTTTTCTGAAAAGTAGTCTCTGAAAAGAATATAAGCGTGCAAGAGATTTATTTAAAGGTGACACCTATGAAAGGAAAAGGAAGGAAACGGAATTGGTTATGAAGAGCTGTCAGACCACAATACAAATCTGCCAAAATCTCCGCCAGCCCACTGAGGAGCTCCAGAGGAAAAATTGCCAATGAATGGAGTACCACACGGGGTAGAAATGTCGAGGCCCTTCTTTTACCACCACCTTACTCAGTCACTGACTGGGGGTAAGGGCCACCCAGGGAAGAGACTGACCACAGCTCTAATGTTGTAGTGGATACTGAAATAACTGAGAAAGCTGCCAGCGAACCACCATTTGCCCACATTCTCCATAAAGGAGGTGTCAGTGGCATATCTCTATTTCTGCCACACATGAAGAAATGGTCATGATTCTACAATATATGAAAAAAGGAAATTACCTATATGTAGAATTAGATCAATAGTGTACATAATAATAATTATGTGTCAAGCATTGTACTAAACACATGACAACACTATCTGATTTAATCCCCACAACAGTGCTATGAGAATGATATTATTTCTTCATTTCACAGACAAAAACTTGACAGCTCAAAAGGTTAAGAAACATGTCAACAATGTAGGAAGTGCCCATCAATATGCAAACTCGAGTTTGCTTTCCTGGGGTAGCTTGTGCTCCATCTAGTTGCACAAACATACATACATAGAACAAAGAATGGAAGGGGGAAATATACACATAAATGATAATAGTGATTATGTGGTAGTACTATGGGTTATTGAATTATTTATTCCTTTTCTTTGTTTTTTACATTTTCTGCTCTGAGGTATTCTGGTTGTCTGTTGAGGCATAGCAAACTACCCCAAACTTGGTCCTCTAATGTAACTAATTTTTTATTGTCACAGATTCTTAGTTCAAAAATTCAGATAAGATGCTGTGTGGATGGCTTGATTCTGTTCCACAATGTTTAGAGCCTCAGGTGAGAAAATGTGAATGACTAGGTTTTTTCATCAGTCTGTAGATTGCAATTCTCTGGAGGCTTCACATACTGGCTGAGATAACTGTAAGGCTGAACTTAGCTAAAACAGTTGATTGAAGAGCCTTTATTTGGCCTGCATTTCCCTATACCATGGCTGCCACTGGTTAGTCAGACTTGTTACATGGTAGTTCAGGGCTCCCAGAGCAAGTTTTTCAACAAACAGGAAGGAAGCTGTGTCGTCTTCTTTGTCCTAGCCTTAGAAAAGGAACACTGCTTCATGCTATTGGTCACAATCCACCCAGATTCAAGGGGAGAAGGCGTAGATCGCAAATACCCATGAGTAGCCTATAGGTGAATGCTCACCATGTTTTAAAACCACCAGAAGGTATATTATGTTCATAATCAGAAGAAAGTACATTTTTATACATCAGTTTATTTTTTATACTGAACTGGAGTTGAAAATATTTTTTGTTAGTAAATACATTTTAAAAATGTATGTAATATGGTGGTAGAGGATTTGAGCTCTGTGATATAGTGACTGCTTATCTTGGCTTTATCCACAGCAATAATTACAGAGCTAACAACAAAGCAGGATATTAAGTAAGCACTGTTTTCAGGTTTTATGAGTAGTACAGAGTTGCAGTTACTAGCGTTATAAAATGTTTTTATCCATTTACATACATTTTGGGAGATCTATTCTACCTCAAATTCCATTTTTCAAGGATATAGCTGGACTGCTTTTTTATCTAAGCCTCATTCTTTCACACATGGATTTTCTTCTGTTTAAAAATAATAAATATTATACGCATGAATACATTACAAAGAGCTTATTTATCCTACACTTTAGGATACTTCTGTGTGTCACATTGAATAATAATGCTTTAAATTTGGCTTCTGAGTACATAAAGGAAACCTGCCAGTTCCCACAAGACTCTTCCCTAAGCAAGTCTTAAGAGACTTTCTTTTAAAAGCATTGTCATTAGATATTTGCTACATATAGTAAAGTGGAAGCAATAAATGGCATCAAAGTTAGAATATTCAAAATTTACCGAATGTTTGCATTTTATAGGAAAAGTTTTTTCTGGGAAGTGTGTACCATATTGCTGACTCTTAAAATTATTTCATTAGGACAAAATATTCCTGTAGAGTAAGAAGGGTATCAGTTTAATACAACAAAAGTATGTCCTCTCAGTTTTTCCTGGAGATTGCATTAGTTTTTCCTTGAGATATGGAAAGTCAGAAGTGAAGTATTGACTTTGGAGTTCAACAGACCTGGGTTTGCATCTATCTCCAACACTTAAAAAGTAAAGTACAGTTAGTACTTTAACTTCTTTAAGCCTGAGTGATATCAGCTACAAAATAGAGTTAATAATTATTTTCACTCATAGGTAAATTGTGAAGCTTAAAAGAGAGGATATAGATGAAACATTTTGCGTGGAACTTGGCTTATAGCAAGCAATTTATATGCAGCAATTACTGCTTTATATTTATTCCCTTTAGCATAGCTGCATAAGATAACAGTTCTATTTTGGTAGTATTCAGTTAATAAGTATTTAGATCAATTAGAGGTCAATCTTGGGAAATCCAACCAAAGTATGAAAGGATAAATTATTACTCTTAACTTTTGACCTGACCGTTTGCCCATTCTGAAGGAATCCTAATGTACTTTTTTACTTGAGGAAAGGATAAATGTGTATTTACTAATATCTGCCTAATAGATAAATGTTTCACATGCTCTGTGATTTACATAGAATTTATTTTAATTTAGCCTAGTACAGTGTTTGTCACAAAGTAGACATCCATTAATAAATATTGGTAAATAAAACAGTATCCATCTTTCTACCGACTTATACAAGTTATTTATGTATTAAGTATATAAACCATTTGTCAGTGTTATATGTTGTGAATATTTCTCCAATTTGTCACTTGCCTGATAATATTGTGTTTTTAACACTTTAATTTGCTCAAATCTATCATATTTTCTATTTTAAAATATAATTTTATGCTTAAAAGGCTTTCCCTACTTCTCTGCATTTAAATTTCTGACCATCTTCAGGGAAAATGTTTTAAGTCAATGTTTTCCCCATTTATGTCAAGACTACTCATGTCTTTCACCCTCACCAAGGTTATTGGTGAAGTGAGAGTTAACTCCTGTGAACTGTTTTCTCTGGAGGAGGAATTCTCGGTTTCTGGCAGCCTACGCATGGCTAAACTAGCTGACATTTTCTCACTTCCAGTACTGGTACAGCCTTTTTTCATGTTTTATTCCTTTGTTTCAATGCCTAACTCGTGAAGCAGAGGGAGTGGAGTTCTGAGGAGGCGGTAAAGGGAAAGGAGAAAGAGAAGTTAAGTGATGAAATCAAATCAATATTTTATTTGGAAGGTAGCATTCACTGAGGTTATACTGAGCCGCAGACTCTTGTGTCCAATAATAATGAATTTTATTGGGTATTGTAGGTGCCAGGTACCTTTTAATTGCTTTATAGGTATTATCAGAACAATTTTAAGGTGGATGCAATTACTCTTTTCTTTTTATATAATTAAAGAAATCAGCAAAAAGGGGTGACAGAACTGCTCCAGTTCACATAGTCATTGTCAGAGCTGAAATTCAAATTAGGAGGGCTAATCCTATGACCTGCATCTTAACCCTGCATTATATGCAGCTCAAATTTAACATGTGAAAACAAAACATTTTACTTCTACTTAAAACTCTGCTTCTTCCTGGTTCTTCCCCATCTCTCTACCATTTTATTTCCCTACTACCTATTGCACTTGGGAAAAATCCAAATACCCATACCATGGCCTATAAAGCCCTGCAAGAGTATACATCCGTGACCTCATCTTGAAAACATCTTTTCATTTGTTTAACCATTTACTCAACATTGGCCTTGTTGTTGTTCTTCAAACACACCAAACTTCTATCTGTCTTATGACTTTTGCACTAGCTATTTTTCATATTTTAATGCTTATCCTTGAAATTGTTACTTTCTGGCATTTACCATTTATCTCAAAGTTCACCTCTGCAGTGAATCTTTCCCTGATTACACAGGTTAAAATAGCCATGTAATCATTCGTCTGTTTTCATCTCATAGCAGTTGGTACTTTAAGCTACTGTATAACAATTTCTTACTTGTTTACTTTTTGTCTCTCCATTCACATAAACATAGTAAAATATAAGCTCTGTGAGAGCAGGGATTTCACTGTCTTTACTCACTGCAGTGTCACCGCTGCTCAGAAAAGAGTTTGTTACATCAGATATGATGAACAAATATTTGTTTAGCATGTAAAGGGCTTATTGAAAAGGGAAATGCATGTTCAAAATTGGGTGTAGGAAAATGTATCTAATAGTATGGAGGATGGACTGCAATGAGAAAAAGTATTAGTCAAGGACACTAGTTAGCAAGCTATGTAATACATAGGATTATGTTAGAAATAAGAAGAGATGTGAGTATATGTGAGTTAAAACCTGTAGAATTCTGAAACTAATTGAGCTGAAGGGACTTCAGGTCCCTACGAGTATAAAAGTGCCATTAATATAAATAAGAAATGCTAGACGATTACAAGTCAGCCTGGGAAAATAATAAATGATAGTTATAAGAGCAATTTTGAATTTTGCATTTGAGATGCTATTGGTAGGCAAATTTTATGGGACTCAGACTTAGCAGAGAAGTCAGGACCAAAGATGTATTTATCAGATTGTATAAGAATTAACAAGGTAACCTTTAAAATGGGAAAACGGCTTAGGGTTAAATTTCCAAACCACAGTGTTAGGAGACAGACAGAAACAAAGAATAGGCAACACAAAGGAATCAAAGAATGTATAGTTTTAGGAAAGCAAAGGAGATAAGAATTTCCACAAGAAAGAGATGATCTAATTATAGAGAGAATGACTATGAAGACATTGGATTTGATAAATAGTTTACCTTTACAAATTGAAGAATTGATTTCAAGAGATTGGTGAGGTCCATAATGCCCTAAGTGGAAGAAATAGTTATGGTGACTTCTCTTGATAATACAATGCAAAGAGAAGTGAAAAATAAATCTGCCTTAACGAGGAGTAGTGTGAGAAAAGCTAGATTCAATATAGAATAAGTATGGTGTACTCATTTGAGATTTATGTGAAACTTGGGTATACTACCTAAAGATTGCTAAAAAAATGAGATCAGAACTGTCACCAAAATCAATGTCTTTTTTCAGAAGGTTGGATGATGAAGGCAAGAATGGAGATGAAACTAGCTTAGCTTCAGTGGAAAATGGAGAAAATATAAGTTTATAGCTCAAGCATACAGAGCCAATGGAAGAATAAAGGTTGAAGATGCAATCTTTATTTTACTTTCTTGGAAGAACAGTTTGAAAAGGGGGAAGATTTGGAAACTATAAAATTAATCTTATTATTTTTAGCTCTTCATCAAAGTTTTCATTTTTTAGAACTCCTTGTAGGCTTTTATGTAGGTGTGACAGCATTAAGAAATCAAACTTTGCTTTTTAATGGTAAAATTTTCTTAACAAACAATATTTGATAGTATATGTATGTAAGTCATAAATGCACTGGCTTATGTTATGAAGATTTGACTTTATTGCTACTTGAGGTGTTGATAGACCAAATATTACAGAAGTTGGGGTTTTCTTACTTTGAGGGAAAGGCTTAAACATGGAAATCTTTGTATTACAAAGATTAAATACCAAACAAAATTACAAAATTGAACTGTAAAATAAAAATTCAGTTAATGTTAATTACTATTAATGTTATAAATATTATTTCCTGTCTTTACAAAGGCAGAAATAAAAATAGTACTATAAAAAGTAAGAAAGAATTACTTTAATTGTTGCATAAATTTTTCAAATTTGGAGGCTCAAATAATAGTTCTAACATATTCACTGGTAAAATGAGTCAAGTTAAGAAAGACACTATGAATTAATTATGCATAGATTTAATTATATTATATATTAGATGAGAAGAAATTACTGAACTAACATGAAACAGTCTACTGGGCTGCATGCACTTTGTTTGGTACTTGGTTCATACTCTCTTTTTAAATGGTATATTTAATCCTCATCTTTAAAAGAAGAAAAAAATTAAACCTTTAAACTATTTCTGTAAATTCCTGACCTCATTGCGAGTTAATTTTAGTTGCTAGAAAAGAATATGCATTAGAATAACCTACATGTAAAATTGAGTTTGGGTTTGCAAGAGCCTAACCGTACGTAATGTCCTTTCTGTCTTTCTTGTTCAATCAAGTATTGATTGGAACTGAACATCTCTGTCATTTGGTCCTACATTACCACCACCTGAGAACTATTCTCTGGTATCTAACGTGCTGTTATGCTAGAAATCACACTTAAGTTTCCTTAAGTACCCGAACTGACTGATAGGCAGAAAATCAATACATCTTGTTGCACAGCTTTTAAACCTGCTATTAGTAGAAAAGTAACACTAAGATGTGTTCCCTTACAGGATAATGCAGAATTGATCACTTCTCTGCTTCACGGTGGAGCTGATATACAGCAGGTTGGATATGGTGGCCTCACTGCCCTCCATATTGCTACAATAGCTGGCCACCTAAAAGTAAGTCGTACCTTTGGCACCTGTGAAAACAAAGGTTATCTACTTTTTGGATTCTTTTTCTTAACTGTTTTCAAATACTGTCTGTCTTTGAGACTCTACAAGTTGGTTTATATTTTAGCTATTGAACACATTCATTTCTTATTGGGGTAAAATTTAGCTCTATAAATGAGCTTTCGATAGTCAATTCAGTCCATTTTGTAATAGTGTATGCAATCATCAATTAACATAAAGGTAGCTAGATATACGGAGGGTTTATAGCAGCTCAGTTTCCACAACTTGAGATTTTAACCTTGGGAAAGTTAGTGGATCTCATGACATCCATCTTTTATTCACTTATAAAATAGGAATATAAGTAAGCCTATTATAATGATTAAATTAGATAATTCACATGAAGCACTTTGTAGTTTGCTTAATGCAGAGTAAGGAAAAAATGAAAAATTATTCATTCATTCATCTACTTATGCATTACTTGAATGAATATTTATTCATCACCTGTTATGCACCAGATACTGTTCTAGGTGCTGGGTTACATTAGCTAGAAAGTCAAGCAAAATTTTCATTTTGTGGAGTTTAGCTGTAAAGAATAAAATAGACAAGAAAGATAAGAAAATGTTATATAATGTTACTTAACAGTGAGTACCATAAAACTAATAAAGTGAGATAAAATGAAAACAAGAGAGAAGTGGGCACCATTTTAAATAAGCTATACAGAAAAGCCTCTGAAAGGAGGTGATATAGGAACAGAGATTTAAATGTAATGAGAATGTCAGCCATGTAAAAGGAGAGAAAAGAATTTCAAGCTTAAGGAATGGCACTTGGAAAGACCCTGAAGCCTAAAAAGGCTGGGTGTATATGAGGGAAATAGAGTCAGAGTTGTTAGATTGGAGTGAACCGGAGGTAGAATGATGAAGACAAGGTCTGGTGAATGGTTCCAAGCCAAATCACACAGTGTTTTAAAGGTCACAGGAAGGACTCTGGATCTTGACTTGAATTTAAAGTATTAATTTTATATATCCTATTATGGGAAGGACTTCCATTTTCATGATTTGGTTAACTTCACAAATCCTCAAGGAATAGTTTTTATTGCTGCTGCCATTTGATAGATATAAAACTAAAGCTCTTATATAGTAATTGTCTTGACAAATTACAAAGCCATTGAGAAAAAGAGCCATGTTT
Organism: Sapajus apella; assembly: GCF_009761245.1. Classification (NCBI taxonomy): domain Eukaryota; kingdom Metazoa; phylum Chordata; class Mammalia; order Primates; family Cebidae; genus Sapajus; species Sapajus apella. The sequence continues at coordinate 11,985,370 of NW_022436976.1, read as the reverse complement.
GGAATCCTGATCATTTTACTCAAAATCCCATTATTGTTATACTTTCTCAATTGTGGAAACACAACATAGCTCAACAATGTAGAAAATGAAAAGTCTCACATCCTCATTATTAAATAGTTATCTGTTTCTCCCTTTTAGTCATGTTGCAAATTCAATTATACCTTCTTCACTAATATACACATACACGTATACACACACAAACTGTGAACAAACAGCTGCATATAGAACAAAATATCTCATTGAGAGCAAAAGAGTTTCCTTCATGTTGACATTTCCACCCCTTTCCATATCACTTTATTTCCTAGAAAATAAATCTTTTTTGTGAGATTCATTGTAAATATAAGTGAGTTTGTGTTATCTATGAGGAAAGGGGAAATTTCACTAGATTCACTTAAATACAAATTTTTTCCAAAAACAAAAGAAATCAACTGAGGCCAGTGATAAAGTAAATGAGTGGTAAATATTAAGAAATCTCAGTGAAATAATTTATGCGGTAGACAGTAAGTTCTAGCAAAACAAGATCAACCTCTTAATGCCAGGAAATGACAGAATATGTTTTCGAAACAAAATCCCTTTTTTTCCTAATGTGTTGATTACTTTTGTGAATGATAGAATTGCAGTGTCTTCTAAAGCAAAGTGGTTAAGAGCTTAGTTTCTTCATCTCCTATTCAAATAGCTCTATTTCTTTCTTTCTAAATCATAATATGGAAGGAAGTATTAGATTGATTCTACCAGACTTAGGGCAAACCTCATAAAAGTATGCCAAAGAAATCTCTATTCCTGTCTTGCAATTCTTTATGAGTTTTCTGACTTCCCTCATTAGCTGGTACTTGATGACTTTTAAAGTCAATATCTAACACTGCGAAAATCAAGTATAGATACATTTGCCTTTATTTTTTCCTTATATAGGGGACTAATTAAATTACTGATCAAGTAATAAAGAAAAGGGTATCTGAAAATATCTAAAATAATCATATTCAAAATGAATATTTTCTTATTTTTCTTTTAAAACTATTACCATTAACCTTGACCAATGTGGGGGTTAGGAACACTGATCTTTTGTACAGTTGAAAATCTATATAGACGTTTTGACTACCCTAAAACTTAACTATTTATAACCTACTTCTGATTGAAAGTCTTATCAATAATATAAACAGTGCATTAACACATATTTTTAATTTTACATGCATTATATACTATATTATTAAAGTAAGTTAGTGAAAAGAAAATGTTATAAAGAAAATCACAAGGAATAGAAAATATGCTTACTATTTATTAAGTGGACATGGATGATCATAAAGGTCTTCATACCCATTTCCTTCATATTAAATAGGCTAAGGAAGAGGAGAAAGAGAAGACATTGGTCTTGCTATCTCAGGGGAGGCCAAGGTGAAAGAAAATCCATGTATATGTGGCCTTGCACAGTTCAAACCTCTGTTGTTCAAGGGTCAACTATAATTGTAGTAAATACTGTCAATATATCTTTACCCATATTTATTAATTCATTTAGTGATTTTTGACTATAAATTTGTCTATAAACAGTTAGTATAGGAATGATACAACAAAATAAGACATAGGTTTTTCCCTAAATATTTTGTAATATAACTGGGCCACAAAATAAATATGCAGAAAAAATATATAAGCAATTCAAAAGTAAAACAGCAATATAATTATAAGTAAGGAGTAGGAAGGATGAGAGTACATTTGATGATTAGGCTTACAGGTGTTCCTCATCTTATGATGGGGTTATATCTGAATAAATCTATCATGAGTGGCAAATATCATAATGGAAAGCACATTTAACACATCTACCATACTGAACATCATAGCTTAGCCTAGCTGACCTTAAATGTGCTCAGAACTTTACACTAGTCTACAGTTGGGCAAAATCATCTAACACAATACTATTTTATAATATAATGCTGAGTATCTTATGTAATTTATTGAATACTGTACTAAAAATGAAAAGCAGAATGGTTGTATGGGTACTCAAAGTATGGTTTCCACTGATATGTATCACTTTCACACCATTGTAAAGTCAAAAAACCTTAAGCTGAACCATCATAAGTCAGGGGTCATCTATAATTAGAAACATAATAATCATATAGAGAAAATCTCAGAGGCCACATAATTAGAAGAGTTAAGAGTGGCAATTCACGAAAGAAAAAGGTTTGATTGGACTTACAGTTTCTCATGGCTGGGGAAGCCTCACAATCATGGCAGAAGGCAAAGAGGGGCAAATCACATCTTACATAGATGGCAGCAGGCCAAGAGAGAATAAATGAGGTATAAAATGGAAACTCCAGATAAAATGATCAGGTCTCCTGAGACTTACTCACTACCACCAGAACAGTATGGGGGAAACCACCCCTATGATTCAATGATCTCCCACCACGTCCTTCCCACAAAATGTGGGATTTGTGGGAGTAAAATTCAAGATGATATTTGGGTAGGGACACAGAGCCAAACCTTATCAGAGATTAATGTGGACTCCCAGAGTTAGGGAAGTAGTTGTGAGAGGAGATTTGAAACTGGACTGCTCTTTAAACTATGATGAGAACTTAGACAGCAAAAAGAAGAGGACTCTGGCCCACAAATAGGAAAGAAAGAAAAAGCTACACTCATTTAAGGGACAGTGAGTAAAATGGTAACATGAAACAAATCTTGAAGAGTCCTCTGGGTAAAGAGAGTTAAGAATGGACCAGACTAAGGAACCCTGGAGAGTAGAAGTCTAAGGAGTTTATCAGTGCAAGAAGCAATTACTGTGGTTTACAATATGTAACACACAAGAGGAGAAAGTGTGGCAGATAAAGAGATTAATAGAACACAGACTTTTTCACTTTTTAAAGAAACTTAGAAGAACCAGTTGTGATTTCTTTTTCCCATAGGAAAGAGGGAACTATTGAGAAAGTTTTTGAGTAAGAGAATAATTGAAGATTTGATAAGTAACCTTTTTAAAGGATTTCTTTGATTACATTATTTAGCATGAATTCTAGTGTGATTACATGATGATTAAACAAACAAAGATATAAGCTTGAGTAAAGGATTCAATTCTGAGGAAAAATCAATTAGCTCCAGACATGTTGATTTTCTGATGACATCCAAATTTTCAAGTGAAAGTGTTCATTAATCATTTATGAACATACAACTGGCATTTAATGAGCATGTTTGGGCTTAATGTAAATTTTTAGAAATTACATATAGAGAGATAATATTAGAAGCCATAATAATAGCTGAAAATTGTATATTGGTTATAATGAACGGTCCTAAGAGAATCTGTGCAGAGACTTACGGAATTATTGAATAGCCATTGGAGGAAACAAAGAATTGCTCAGTGATATGAAAAAGACTAGGATTATTTTAATATTACAATTAGGAGAGCTTCAAGGGTTAAAGTATTCCAGACATCAGAAAGGTTAGTGCAGAAAGGATGAGCACATTAGGATAAAATATACATTGACTATTTCCTTACTATACTAAAAATTTAGGTGCTTATTCCATTCCTATTTTTTATTATCATGGTTAGCAGAGATAGCAACAGATCAGTCAGTGGGTGTTCCCTTTCATTAGTAGTCACTATCTTTTATTGCCCACCTTTCTCTGTGAAACAGTAGCTGATGCTAAGTCTGACAGTACTCTTTGTCTCCACATATCAAATTCAGACCTTCCATTAGTGCCTCAAGTATGTTTGTCCTCCCATAATTGTGAATTCTATTAAACCATCTTACAATAAAATTTACATTGACTAGGCAGCTGTCTTCTTCAATAATAGAAGAGAACATGTGCTGCAGATTCCTAGACATGCTGACTACAATTTGGGACTCAGATTTAAATTTACTGTGCTTTGGAGAGTAGGCAAATATTAGTTGTCCCAGGTTCCGATACTTCTCTTTGACTAATATATCCATCTATCAATACATTTGTGTATGCTGCTTTGTACAAGGCCTAAGATCCTGTCAGCAATCAATAAACATGCATTAAATCGTCTTATTTCCTTTAGGTCTGGAGATTGTGAGTCATAGGCTTTCTCAGGCATGGAAAAGGTAAAATATTAGCTAACATTTGTTGGTACTTTATCATTCACATACATTTGTCATTTGGTTGTTTTGAGAGATAACTACTGTCAGACTCAGTTTCTTAGTGAGGAAACAGAACTGGAGAAATTGAATGACATCTACATGGGCATTCAGAGAATAAATAAGCTAGATGGGACTCCAATCTGGTGGTCTACCTTCACATCTGTAGTCTTGTAAATAAAAGAGTAATTACTCCCCAGAGACTCTTCTATGTATTGCTGTAACACAGCTTATACCCACAAGACACAAAAAAATATTCAGAAAGTGAAAAAACAAACCGAATATGTTACTATGTAAAGCCCAAGCATTACTACACATGCAATTAAAGCAACATTAAATTATTCAAAACCAATTTTATAACTCATTCACTATCTGGGCATCATAACCCATGGAAATATAATGTAGGTATATGAGCACACAACACACTCATGCCCCAAGTGTAAAACACTTTATACTTAATCAAATAACTCTTTAAAAAGTTGTTACTCTGCTGTTTTGTGCAGTAGTTTCTGCAGTTGCCAGGAGTCAAATCTCTGTGGCCAACAGAAAAGCATGCAGCAAACATGTAAACCAATGTACAATGTGTAGAGGTTGTAGAGTGGTTTTTTTAACAGAAAAGTGTACTTTCATATACACCTTGTGCAGTGAGAGTATCATCGTCGTTGGATTTATTCTATCCTACCATATCCCAATTTCAGATTGTAAACACTTATCCAATTGCTGCTTCAGACATGCCTCCCAGTTATTTTGTAATTTATTTCTGATTTCAAGAAAATGCAATTGATATTGTTTCAGTTCATTCTTTACTAAATCATCTAAATGTTTCAGTAGAGAGTTTTGTTTACCAAGAAGCCTCTGAGTCTGTGTAAGTTATTTTTTTAACAATGGCTTTTGTTTTCTCTCCAAAGGCACAAATGACAGAATGCTTAGAATTATAAAATGTGGTTTCTCTCTCTCTTTCTTTTTATTTTTTTAGGAAGAAGATAGTCGTGAGTTTTTTACCTAAACAGTAGCAGGTCTGCCCCAATCTTGTGAATAGGCAGTAGTCCCTTGTGAATTCCTTTTAGAATCAGAACAAATAGTAAAACACGATAATAGTTAAGGCTTTGAACAGATAACTTTGTATTGACCATATTAATTGACTTAATCCTCAGTTGAGAGTTTCTCCTCATTTTCCTCAGATGAAAAAACCAAAGTACAAATAAGTAACTTGTCCAAGGTGACAGAGCCAAAAATTTGTAGAGCAGGCATTCTCATGCCACCTAGCTTCAGAGCCAGCTCTCACAGCGGCACACTGCTTCTCTCCTGATCCAAACAGTAACCTCTGAGCTCATCTGACCAGAATTTAAGCTTTGGACATGATACATAGAAGCTCAGAATGTGTTGGGAAAACATGTCATAGCCAAAGATCTGAACCATCTCAAAGACTAAGCACATTAAGATATTCTGGTGCCTTTTTGTATGGTCCTCATTCTTTTGGGATATATTATTTATTTATAAAATTTCTGCATTACATTTTTTAACAACTTTGTTGAGATAAAATTCACATGCCATATAATTCATCCATTTAAAATGTGCATTTCAATGATTTTTAGTATAGTCGCAGAGTTGTGTAACTATCACCACAATCTAATTTTAGAATATTTTTGTCATCCAAAAAGCAAACTTTATACCCATTAAGTAGTCAGTCCCACCCACCCCTCACTGCCAAGACAACCATTAGTCTACTTTCCCTCTCTACAGCTTGGCTATTCCTGACATGTTATAGAAATAGAATTGTGTAACGTGGTCTTTTTGTGACTGGCTTCTTTCACTTTGTGTCAAGTTTTCAAGGTTCATTCATGTTCAATAGGGTTGATTTCTATCAAAATTATGTTCTAATTATATATGACTTTATGTAGCAAAACAGAAAAAGATATAGTTCAACTGATAGTGTAATTGCAGTTCTCTTTCTACTATCTGTCTATTTCATTATAAATCAATGCTGGAAGGAAACCTTCAACTAAAACTTCAAGTTCCCAAACTACACTTCTTGTCACAAGAATATGCCTAAATTATCAGACTAGGAACACCCCCGTGAGAGAAAGTGGCTAAGTGGGGCTTCTTCCTGAATAGGCAGGCCACCTCTTACCTGGGTACTGAACACCCCTACTCCATCTGATTAATCCTCCTTCCCATCACAGGCTCGTTCTTTGCATTTTTAAGCAGTTATGACTTTGTTAAAATGCAAAAGTTCCTAAAGCTTGAGTTGTGGTTAGCTTTTTGTAGTTAAGATTTTAGTAATCAGTTCATACCCTAAAGCTTTGCTAATCAAAATTTGATTTATTGACCAGCAATATAGGATAGCCAGTGAACTTGTTAGAAAATAGAATCTCAAGCCTACCTCACACTTGCCTATAATCAGCATTTTAAGAAGATTCCAGGTGATTCATGCATATTCAAATTTAAGACATCTTCCCCTAAAGGGTATTAGAAGAAATTAGATTTAAAAATATCTGAGGAAGATAAATAGAAACAATGAATGAATGAATGAATGAATGATTAGAATGATGTAGCTTTTGTTTGCTTTGCTTTACAATTTGCTTACCAAAAAGCAAAGCTGGGTTAAGTGCTTTAGTAACTATTAAAGTGGCATTCAGGCTTATTTTAGGTCTCAGGATCATAATCGTTCATTATGCACAATATATGTCTAGTACTTCACACATTTTGGGCACTCTATATGTATGTCATCTCTCTTTTCCTTTCTTTTTTTTTTTTTTTTTTTAAGACGAACTTTCACTCTTGTTGCCCAGGCTGGAGTGCAGTGGCCTGATCTTGGCTCACTGCAACCTCTGCCTCCTGGATTCAAGCGATTCTTCTGTCTCGGCCTCCCAAGTAGCTGGAATTACAGGCACCTGCCACCATGCCCAGCTATTTTTTTTTTAATATTTTTAGTAGAGAGAGGGTTTCACCATGTTCACCATTACTTGTCTTGAACACCTGACCTCAGGTGATCCACCCGCTTTAGCCTCCCAAAATGCTGGGATTACAGGTGTGAGCCACCATGCCCAGCCAGTAGTAATATTAAAATAAGAAGAAAGTTATAATACATTGGAACTACAGCACAATAATTGTAAGACATAATAAATAATCCCACTGAAAAATGGGCTAAGAAAGGGGCAGAGCAAGATACCTGAATTTAACTCCCCAGCAGTTGTCCCCTTACCCCCAACAGGAGCACCAAGTTGAACAACTGTTCAGGCAACAAAGAACCTTCATAAGAACCAAAAATCAGGTGAGTGATCACAGTGCCTGGTTTTAACATCTTATCAAGGAAAGAGGCACTGAAGAGGGAGAGGAAGACAGTCTTCCATTGCCTAAACTCTTCCCCACCTCCCCACTGGTGGCACAGAATGGCACAGAAAGAGAGTGTGTGTGTGTAGAGGAGAGAGAGAACAAAGTAATTGTTGGACTTTGCATTGGAACTCAATGCTGCCCTATCATAGTGGAAAACAAAACAGGGCAGAATTCTGCCAGCACCCATGGAGGGAACATTTAAACTAGCCTCAGCCAGAAGGTAACCCTCCACTGCAGCAACAGAAACCTGACTTCAAGCTTGGTCTACCACTGAGTGACTACAGTACTGGGGTCCTGAAAAAATCTGAAAGACAGGCCACAAGCACTACAGTACTTGGGTAAATACTGATGCTGTTCTGGGCTTGGAACCAGTGGACTTGGGGTGCCTGTGACCCAATGATGTGATGTCCAAGGGAGTTCTTGCATCACCCATCTCCCAACTCCAGGCAGTGCAACTTGGGGAGAGACTTATTTTGCTTGGGAAAGGGAGAGGGAAGAAAAGCACAGAGGACTTCATCTTGCAACTTGGGTACAAGCTCAGCCATGGTAGGATAAAGCAACTAGCAGGTTCTGGAAGCCACCTCCTGATTCCAGGTCCTGGCTACTAAACAGCATTTCTAGACCCACCCTGGGCCAAAAGGGAACCCAGTGCCCTGAAGAGACGGATCTGGGCCTGGCAGGATTCACCGCTTGCTGATTAAAGAGCCCTCAGGCCTTAAATAAACATGAGTGGTAGCCAAGAAATAGTCACCACAAGCTTTGGGCAAGACCCAGTATGCTGGCTTCAGGTGTGACCCAGCGCAGTCTCAGCTATGGAAAAATAATTTATCCTCCCTTGGCCTCTTATTTTCTAGTTTTAGAAAGTGGATTATACTGTTACCCACCATATTAGTTGTGTGTGTGTGTGTGTGTGTGTGTGTGTGTGTGTGTGTGTGTGTGTGTGTGAGAAATGACGATATATGTTAAATGCTTAGACACTACCCAGCACATAAACTTTCGGAAAGTTAGCTATCATTTTTATTTGTTCTGTTTTGCTTCTGATTTTACTGTTACATATTTCTAAAAAAAAAATATGGTATCCTAGGTAGGACAAAACATTAATATACAATTTAACGTAGGGAAAGATATCCCTATTATATTGAATCTTCTATTTCAGAACAAGTTTTTTCCATTTATTCAAGTTTCTTTTTCAGTCTTTCAGCAGAATATTATTCTCATAGATTTGTTAAAATTTATTTCTGGTTATTTTGTCTTTTCATTGCAATGTGAATGGCATTTTCTAATTTATATAAAATATATGAAAAATCAAGCAACATTGGTCCTTGATTTTTAAATTTAAACCATTCAACTTACTGATTTATTTTATTATTATACATTTTAGATGAGTCTTTTGGAACTTCCTGGTTTACAATTAAATTCCAATATATGGTGATAATTTTGCTTCCCTTCCAATAATTAAACATCTTGTTCCTCTCTTCCCTAATTGCAATGGTTGATACTTCAGATCAATTGTCATTTTTCAATTGAATTATCATTGTACTCTTGGAATGAAACACAGTTGGTCATGGTACATTATTCCCTTAGCTTGTTGCTAAACTTGTTTTGCTAATATTCATAAGTGAGTTTGGTCTATGGTTTTCTTTTCTGTATTGTGGCATTACTTTCCAAGACTGTCATAACAAAATATCACAGACTGAGTGACTTAAACAACAGAAGTGTATTTTCTCATAGTTCAGGACAATAGAATTTCAAAATCAAGATGCTGGCGAATTTGATTTCTTCTGAGGCCTCTCTCCTTGGTTTGCAGATGCATCCACTGTATGTTAACATGGTCATATCTCTGTGTGTGCACATGTCTGGCATCTCTGTCTCTGTATTCTAATCTACTCTTTTTATAAGGTCACCTGTTATATTAATTAGGGTCCACCCTAATGACCTTATGAACCTTCTTCAAGGGCTCTATCTCTAAATAGTCACATCCTGAAGTATTATGGGGATGGGGCTTCAACACATGAATTTGAGGGGACACAATTCTCCATAGCAATTATCCTTGTCAGATTTTGAAATAAATGCCATGCTGAATCTGTAAAAATAATTTGGAAGCTTTTCTCTGTCTCTTTCTGCCTTTCTCTTTCTCTGAATCTGTTATGTAGCCTGATAACATCTTTATTTCACACAATGCTGCAGTTTTAGCTTGTCTCTGATAAGTCTCCAAAATTTCACAGGCAGAGAAACAAGTCCTGATTCTGCAGTAGTTCACCAATGTGCGCATCATGGACTACCATAATTTGGATATGGGAAACATGGCAAAGGCCAAATATGCCAGGCGATGCACATCATTATAAATTATTGTTTAAATATCACTCTAGTGAATGTCATTAATGATTGATAGGTGTTACAATCACCATTCATTGTCATTAACTTTATAGGTTTCGAAACTTGGTTTGCATAGTCATGTGCTGTTCCATGATGCCAAAACTTGATATACCTTCATGTCAAACAGTTAAGTTCCTGAAACTAAACCTTTCTTGTACACATAGTCTTAAATAGCTAAGACTTAGTTTAAGAATACTACATGTTCTGTGGCATTCAAAAATGGTTTTCTCAGGAGTTGAAACCATAAACTCTATACCCCATGACTGAATGTACCCTGTGCTACAGAATGCTCTTTATTAAAAAGACACAAAAGCAATCTACTACTCTGCAGGCTTCTGATCTGGAGATAAACACAAGATCATAGATCATGTATTATTATTAGTTATTTTAAGATCTCAGAGCAATTCCTTAAGCATGTATCAATTGTAAGGAGTAACATAAAAGGATACTAGCTTGTCATTTTCTTTCTTTTGGTCACTCATTCTTCTGCCATAGACTCTGTTAACTATTATTGAACATTAAGTATTGCTTTCAGGGTGAGGTAGAAGAGCATAAGCAAGAAAAGCTTTATAGGCTAATAAAAATGTAAATGAGATGTTCATCAGCTTGCTACCCTGGAAAATGATGGAAGAAACATTACCTGAAAAATTAGATTCAAAGATTATTGCTAATCAAATCAACCTGAAATGAGAAATCCCTTTGTAACCATTTGTGTTAATTTGCATCCTTATGCCAACCTTTTATGCACTGAATTTGCTTCCAACTTCCTAGGTCCTTCATACATATATATGTACATAATATACACACACGCACACACACACACACACACACACAAATATATATATACACACACACGGAAAATATACATATATGTATGTGTATAATTCATTATAATTCATTATACACATACATATGTTATTAATTAACATGCATCAGCTAAACAGAAATACTTTTGTTACGTATTTGTAGCAGATGATAAGAAACACCTATATATTTTAATTCATCTTCACTTAACATTCTTTTTGCATGCTGTACTCCCTATCAGGAATTTGAAGACTGAGTTGTAAATCCAAGTTTCTATAGCTTGTTAAAGTCACATCATCAGAATCTGAAAGTCTTTGAGCTCACTATGTCTCAGGAGGGACAGGAAATTCTTCTTCTTCTTACCCTTACTTAGGAATACATTGGAATATTACTATTTTCTACCTGATCTTTGAATACAGTAGTAAAATAACAAGTGGGGGCTACCTATTTCTCTCGGGGATGATTCATCATCGAATGGTGTTTAGACAGTGGAGGCCTTTGAGTGTTAGATATTCTATAAACATTGTATGAGTTGTTCTTCTTAATGCCTCCCTTTGGTGGATCTCCAAAGACCTTTAGAAACTTGCTGAGGGTAGGGTGGAGGGAGAAGCTAGAGCCTTCCTTACTAACTCTCAACAACTGTCCTCTCTCACAGAATCTCTCTTTTGTGGTGACCCTTAAAGGAACTTGTTCCGTCGGCTACTTATCACTTGTTCATGTACAGCTATTCATTAGATCAATATATTAGGTTGATACAAAAGTAACTGTGAGTTTTGCCATTATTTTTAAGAAAACTGCAATTACTTTTGCTCAACCTAATACTGTAGTTATTATAAAGAAGACTTGCTGCATCTTTCAGTTTGCTGCCATTTTTCTTATCTGTCCTAAAGCAGATTCCAAGGTACTAACTAACCCATCTATGCCAGAGGTTGCACATTTTTTTTGTGTGTGAAAAATCAGACCTTGGTGATGACCTTGAGCAATAGGATATAAGTAACTCCCACAGCTTAGCTTTCCAATAATGGAACACTAGGCATGAATGAGCCAACTCCCTCAGCTCTGCCTGAGTTTCTCATAATTACTACAAATCTCCACATCTGGGCAGGTCCTGCCAAGAGCTGAAGAATTTTTCTCATAATTTATCCTGAAAAGGTATATATTGAGCTATTCAGGAGACTTGAGGAAAATTCCAAGTTAAATAGGGTAAAGGTCAATGGATACAAATTTTGTTCAGAAATATAAAGATTATTCCTAGTTAGTGGCCAATATGTTCTTTCATTCTTCTCTGAATTCATTCTGTCATTCTACTCCTGGACTTCCTACAATAGGACCTTGACTTATAAGGCCCCTGTCCAGATCTTTTACAGTCCGCTTCATTCAAAACCCTCCTGAAAATTCCAGGGGCTCACTAACATGGTTTTGGTAAAGTCATTCTTCTGAACAAAAACCTTTCTGACCTCAAAATATACCTAGCAAGGGATTTAGCGGTGATAAGGTGAGCTTTTACACCCATGAGTCTTTATGCTCTTTATCTTGCAAAACATGCTCTAAATTAAATTAACTGCTGCCCATTTCTATGCCCTGTGCTTCTACAACATTATAGTCTTTTTATGGTTTGCCTTTTCTACCCACCCCCAAAGCCCAGATGAAATGCCATGTTCATAAAATGGTTGGATACATCTATCTTGAAGTTTTTCTATGCCCTGAACAGCCACAGCATTTTATTTGTACCTTTCTAATAACATGTAACATGGCCTATTTCATAAATATGGGTTTTTTTTGTTTCTTTTTTATACTTTTTTTGAGCATAGGAACTGCATATTAGAAATCATCATAGTCCTCAGGTTCCAATATTGTGATTTTGCATGTAGTAGATTTTTAATAAATTTCTGTCAAATGACTAAACTAATAATTAAGTGTTTTAGAAATTATACAGAATGAGCAAAATTATTTCTCCTCTCCATAAAGGCAGAAGAGATTATAATGACACATTCCATGAAGAAAGTAGCTTACAAAATTGCAAGCAATTTTCATGAATAGCTTCAAACAAATTAGTCTTAAAACCTATAACATAAAAGAATCACAGCCTTAATAAAATGATGACAAGTACATGATGTCAGCAATATGGCAGAATAGAATATCAGATTGATATTTCTGTGAGATGACAAGCAATGGAAATTTGGAGCAGGAAATGAATACCTTGTCCCCTGAAGCCCAAAGTACCCCAAATAGATTAAATATACAGAGATATTCACTAAGGTACATCATAATTAAATTCTCAAAAGTCAAAGACACAGAAAGAATTTTGAAAGCACCAAGAGAAAAGCAACTCATCACATATAAGGAAACCTCTATAGGTTATAAGAATATTTACTCAACAAAGGTTCCAGGAATGCACAGTAGGGACAGGACATTGTCTTCAATAAATGATACTGGGAAAACCAGTTATTCTTATCTCATAGCATATACAAAAATCAACTCAAAATGGATTAAAGACCTAAATGTTAAGGGTTAAAACTTTACTAGAAAAAAACATAGAGAAAAGCCTTTTTGAAATTGGTTTGGACAATGATTTCTTGGATATGACCTCAAAAACAGAAGAAACAAAGCAAAAATAGATTAATAAGATTGCATCAAACTGAAAGGCTTTGGCATAGCAAAAGAAACAATCAACAGAATAAAAAGACAACTTATGAAATGGGAGGAAATATTTGCAAACCATACATCTGATAAGGAGTTAATACCCAAAATATATAAAGAACTCAACTCAGCAACTCAGTAAAAAGACAACAAATATTCCAATTTAAAATGTGCAAAAACCTGAAAAGCCATTTCCCAAAAATAGTAAATACAAATGGCCAAGAAGTATATGAAAAAAATGCTACAACAAGATACAGTAGTGAGATATTACTTTATACCTCTTCTTTTGAGAAGTGCCTGCTCATATCCTTCACCCATTTTTTGATGGGGCTGTTTGTTTTTTTCTTGTAAATTTGTTTAAATTCTTTCTAGATTCTGGATATTATCCCTTTGTCAGATGGGTAGATTACAAAAATTTTTTCCTGGCCGGGCATAGTGGCTCATGCCAGCACTTTGGGAGGCCGAGATGGGTGGATCACGAGGTCAAGAGATCGAGACCATCCTGGTCAACATGGCAAAACCCCATCTCTGCTAAAAATACAAAAATTAGCTGGGCCTGGTGACGTGCGCCTGTAGTCCCAGCTACTTGGGAGGCTGAGGCAAGAGAATTGCTTGAACCCAGGAGGAAGAGGTTGCGGTGAGCCAAGATCATGCTACTGCACTCCAGCCTGGGTAACAAGAGTGAAACTCCTTCTCAAAAAAAAAGAAATAAAAATTTTCTTTTTTCTCATTCTGTTGGTTGCCAATTCACTCTAATGATAGTTTCTTTTGCTGTACAGAAGCTCTTTAGTTTAATTAGATCCCATTTGTCTATTTTGGCTTTTGTTGCCATTGCCTTTGGTGTTTGAGTCATGAAGTCCTTGCCTATGCCTATGTCCTGAATAGTAATTGCCTAGGTTTTTTATGTGTTAGGTCTTATGTTAAAATCTTTAATCCATCTGGAGTTAATTTTTGTATAAAGTGTAAGGAAGGGATCCAGTTTCACTTTTCTGCATATGGCTAGCCAGTTTTCCCAACACTATTTGTTAAATAGGGAATCCTTTCCTCATTGCTTGTTTTTGTCAGGCTTATTAAAGATCAGATGGTTGTAAATGTGTGACATTACTTCTGAGGCCTCTGTTCTGTTCCATTGGTCTATATCTTTGTTTTGGTGTCAGTACCATGCTGTTTTGGTTACTGCAGCCTTGTAGTATAGTTTGAAGTCAAGTAGCATGATACCACCAACTTTGTTTTTTTTTTGCTTAGGATTGTCTTAGCTATGCAGACTCTTTTTTCATTTAAGGTGTTTTTTTTTTTTTTCAGTTCTATGAAGAAGGTCAGTGGTAGCTTGATGGGGATAGCATTGAATCTATAAATTACTTTGGGCAGTACTGGGTATATTCCCAAAGGATTATAAATCATTCTATTATAAAGACACATGCACAGGTGTGTTCACTGCAGCACTGTTTACAATAGCAAAGACTTGGAACCAACCCAAATGCCCATCAATGATAGACTGGATAAAGAAAATGTGGCACATATACACCATGGAATACTATGCAGCCATAAAATAGGATGAGTTTACATTCTTTGCAGGCACATGGATGAAGCTGGAAACCACCATTCTCAGCAAACTGGCACAAGAACAGAAATCCAAACATTGTATGTTCTCACCCATAAGTGGGGGTTGAACAATGAGAACACATGGACACACAGAGGGGACCATCACACACTTGGGCCTGTTGGGGGGTGGGGAGCTAGGGGAGGGATAGCAGGGGATGGGGGGTTGGGGAGGAATAATATTAGGAGGAATACCTAATGTAGATGACAACGTGATGAATGCAGCAAACCACCATGGCATGTGCATACCTATGTAACAATCCTGCGTGAGCTGCCCCTGTACCCCAGAACTTAAAGTATGATAAAAAAATACATTGGACAGCTTCTAAATGTGCACCATGCTCTTTTGTAAGCATGTTTACTTTAAATGTATACACATACATAAAGAGAGAGAAAGAGGCTGTTTAAAGAGGACTTATTAAGTAGATATCCATGCAACCACCACCAGTTTAAGAAGCAGATAATTTCTAGTTCCTCAAAGAATCTTCATGAAAACTTCTGATTTTATATCTGTCCTCTTCTAGAGTAATCCCTCTCCCTATGTGATAATGATTCCTTTGCTCTCCTAAATATTAAGTACATGTAAATGTATGTGTAATTTGTGAATGTATAGCTCTGTACAAAATAATTAATTATATATTTTTAATTTTTTCTGTTCTTGAACTTTATGTAAATGAAATCAAATGCATGTTTTTGTGACTTTATTATTTATTGTGATTTCTTTGTGAGTGATTACTTATGAAATTTTAACATTTTTTCATATGTATTTGGCTGTTACATAGCCACATAATACATGCTTACTAGGTTTTATGTGCCAGGGAATGCTCTAAGCACATTATACAGATTATCTTGTTTTATGTAGGGTATAGATATCATTATTAGTTTCATTTACAAATTGGGAAACCGAGTTCCTGAAAGATTAAATAACTTAATGTAGGTCACCCAGCTAGTAAGTGGTGTAGGTTACATGCAATCCTAAGTTGACTGACTTCACAGTCTGTGATCTTAACCATAGTTCCAACCTGCCTTCCTTAATGGTTAAGTATGTTATAGATGACTTCTACTTATATATGTTAATGTTTTCATATATTGTTTAAGAATTCCCCCAAGACTCAATTTCATGCAGATATTTTAAAATATTATCTTCTTAAATTTTCATGGTTTGCCTTCAACATTTAAGTGCTTTACCTACTTAATATTGATTCCAGTTTCTAGTACGAAGCCTGGATTTAACTTCATTTTTTGACATGTTCAATTGTCTCAACACCTTTCATCAAAAAGCCTATATTTTCCATATTAATATTATATAATACTAATGCTGTCATATATCAAGTGTCCATTTAACTGTAAATCTGTTTCAAGATCTCTGTTGTATTCGTTTGATCTATTTGTCTAGTCATGCAACATCTCAATAAAGTTGCTCAGAATAGTCTCTTAATTTTAATTCTCTATCAATAGTGGCATATTCTTTTTTATTCCTGATACTGATTTTTTGGTCTCTCTTTTTGTCAGTCTTATCAGAAATCAGAAGTTTAGCAATCTTGTGTTTTTACAAAAAACCAACTTCTGGCTTTGTTGAATTTCTCTAGTATTATATGTTTGTCTTTTTCATCATTTTTTTAAATCAATTTCTGCATCTGCCTTTTTAAACTTCATATGATTTCATTACTATTTTTTCTAATTTTTAAAGATGGATGCATAGCTTAGCTTATTGATATTTAGCCTTTTTTTCCAACAGCACTTTAGGCTATACATTTCTAAGTTCTATTTTTGGTACAATTTAAGTTTTAATATATTTTGTTACTGTTCAGTTTAAAACACATTTGCTTCTACTATAAATTTTTTTAGACCTATAAATTATTTAGAAGTAGGTTTCCAACTTTACAAACTTAGTGTTCTTTAATTACCTTTATATTGATTTTTAAGTTAGTTGTACTGTAAACAAAGAACATCGTCATTAGTTTTCCAGTATTTGAAATGCATTGAATGCTGCTGAAAGGGCCAATGTTTGGTCAATTTTGTTTATGTTCTCTGTATTCCTGAAGTGAATATGCATTCTGCAGTTGTTTGCTACATATATTATAGTGCAAATTAAGTCAAGAGCTTAATTGTGTCCTTCATGTCTTTTATATCTTTATTTTTTTTTTTGCTTTATTTATCAATTTTGTGTTAAAAATTTTTCACCATGGGTGTAGATCTTCCTGTTTCTTGTTGTAATTCTATAAGGTTTTGCCTAATATATTTTGATGCTATGTGTTATTGATATAAAATTTAACATGATTATAGTTTCCTGGGGTGAATTGATGAATACATTACAATAAATTTAACTTCTTTATCTCCAGCAATGGTTTACTTTACCCATGAAGTCCATTTTTTCTCTTATCAATTTAATAACATGAGACTTTATTGCTGATAATTTATTGGACATATCTTTTCTATCCTGTTATTTGAAACCTTCATAACTGTTATACCTTAAAGGCATTTTGTAAATGACATATAATTGAATATTATTCTATCCTAGACAGATATTCTTTTGCTTAAAAGATTAATTCATTTTTATTAGGTATTATTACTTACATATTTGGAGTTAAAGCTACCAACATATTTTGTACTTCCCCTTTGCTCCATCTTGTCTTACGTCAACAAATCAAGTGTCTGTATATGTGATGTTCTGTTTCTAGACTCTATAATAACCTACTGTTCTATTGTTTGTTGTATGTCACTACCACTGTGTCTTCCTTGCTGAATCTTTACAACAAGGTTTGATATCCAAGCATAAAAATGTAATAATCTTCTTCTTTAAGATTTTCTTTGTTAGTTTTTGGCTATTTACATTTTATTATATATATTAAAATCAGGTTGCCATTCTGTGCTTTTTTTATAGAATTACTTTTAAATTTAAATTTAAATTTTACAATTTATTGTTGCTAATTAATAAAAATATAATTTTTATACATTGGCCTTGTTTCTAGTGATTTTGTATAATTCAAATTTTAATGATTTGTATTTACTATGGGAATGATCAGATTGCAAATGCATTCTTCTGTCCTTAGTTTTTTATTTCTTTTTCTTTTCTTATTTCACTGGCCCTCTAGAAGAATGTCATATGGAAATGGTGACAAAGAATAGCCCTGTTTTATCCTTCATTTTAGGAATGAAACTATATTGGAGCGTTAACTATAGACTTCTATAATTGTGTGTTTGTTTTCTAAGTATGTATAGTTATTTTTATCACATTAAGAAAATTATTTTCCTTCTATTGTTAGTTTGCTACAGATTTAGTCAATAATTAATATTAATATTAAATTGTTATCAAATATATTTTCTCATCTATTAAGATCATTATGTAGTTTTCTTCTATTATTTCATTAATGTGCTAACTTACATTGGTTTTTGACTGCTAAATAAACTTTGCATACCTAACATAAACTGCACTTTTTCTAACATTTTGCCATTTTTATATTTATTGAATTCAGATTGTTGATATTTTCATTTATTTTTTAATTTACAAATAAAATTGTATATCTTTATGGTGTACAACATGATGTTTTGATAGATTTTTGACATTTTATTTAGAATTTTTGAAACTGTATTTGAAAGCCTTTGTCCTATAATTTATTTTCTCATAATTTCTTATAATGATAGAAAATCCTAACCTCTTAGAATAAATTAGAAACTTCTATTCTTTGGAAAAGTTTGTGAAAATTTCTGTTATTTTCTCCACAAACAGTTATAAAATTCACTCATAAATTTATCTAGGCTATGGATTTTCTTTCTGGAAATGCATTTAAATTATGAATTTGATATTTTCAGTAGGTATGGGTAGTGCTTTGTGGGAATCATTTGATACGGACACTGGTTCAGGGTGCACTTTGCACCCCTCTTTCTAACTCTCCACTCCGTGATGTCAAGCAACTAGCTTGAAATTAGCTATTGTGGAAATATTTACAACACAAAAATCAGAAAGAAGTCTGGATTATTTTTTGAGAGTGAAGGAAAACTTACATTTTTCATTTCTTATATTCAAGTTGTGATTTCCAAGGCATTTGATTATTTTCATCCAAATCTTCAAATATATTGGCATAAAACTGATCATAAGTTTTTCATTTTCTTTAAGGATCTGCAATAATGATCTTTTTCATTACTAATATTATGTATTTCTTCCGTCTCAATATTTTTCCTCAGGTATCTAATCAGAAATTTTTAAATTTGTAATTATTGTTTCCTTAAAAACCTTTTGTATTTTTGTTATTTTCTCTATTATTTTTTACTCAGTTTCATTGTTTTCTGCATTTTTAAATGGTTTCTTTTAGTTTTCTGGGGAAAATATAACTTGTAATTGTTTCTAACTTCTTAAGATGAATTATTAGATTATTTATTTTCATCCTTTTTTCTTATTTAATATTTATATTTAAGACCATATTTTTTCCTTTAAACACAGCATTAGCGATATACCTGAAGTTTTTATATATTAACACACTCATTCACTTTAAAATATTTTAGAATTTTCATTGTTATTCGTCTCCCGGGTCATTTATTTTGTGTTGCTAAATTTTCGAACATTTTCAGAGTTACCAATTTTTTTTACTTTGATTTGTAGTATAATTGGATTATGGTCAAAAATTATAGTCTGTATTATTGCAATCTTTCAAAATTTGGTGAGGCTTGCTTTATGACTAAGCATATGGTCAATTTTGGCAAACATTCTCTGCATATTTGAAAAATATGTCCATTCTTCAGTTGCTGGGATATTTCCCAATTAGGTAATTTTTGATAATTACATTTTAAAATTCATTCAAATACTTACTGTTTTATGCATTTGTTCTATCAGTTAATAAAAGAGTTGCTTTAAACTCTCTCACTATAATTAATCATGTATATCTATTCTATTTCTAGAAGTTTGAATTATATCTTTTAAGCCTATACTAATAAAATGCCTGTTGATTTAGAATTGCTTTATCTTCTTGATGAAATGACTCCTTTTAAAATATAAAATGTCCCTTTTTATCTTTAGCAATTCTCTTTGCCTGAAATTCTACTTTATCTTTTAGCAGTATCACTAGGCCAGCTTTCCTTTGAATAGTTTTTGCATGGCATTTTTCTTTTCATCCTTTTATGTTCAAACTTTTTGTGTTGTTATATTTAATATGTGTCTTTTATAAGAAATATTTGTATTTTAAAATTCAGACTAATATTTCATCTGTTTATATAATATTTAATTTATTGGATATATTTGAGTTCAAACTTATTGTTTTATTATTTAATTTTGTTGCTCCACGTATTGTTTTCATTCCTTTCCTGCCTTCTGCTAAATGAAGTATTTTCACTAGTCTCTGAGTGGTTACCTTAGAGATTATACTGTGCATTCTTTACTCATTAAAAATCTTATATAGCATTACTCATTAAAGTGTAATTAAATTTGCTGCTTCCCAAACAACAAAAGAACTTTAGGGTACTTTAATAATTTACCTCTCACTTTCTCTTATTCTATTTTTGTCATATGTTACTTTTTATTTATTTATTTATTTATTTTTGAGACAGAGTCTCACTCTGTTGCCAGGTGCCAGGCTGGAGTACAGTGGCACAATCTCGGCTCACTGCAACCTCCACCTCGTGGGTTCAAGCAATTCTCCTGCCTCAGCCTCCCGAGTAGTTGGGACTACAGGCGCATGCCACCATGCCCAGCTAAGTTTTGTATTTTTAGTAGAGATGGGGTTTCACCATGTTGGCCAGGATGGTCTTGATCTCTTGACCTCGTGATCCACCTGCCTGGGCTTCCCAAAGTGCTGGGATTACAGGCTTGAGCCACCTCACCCGGCCTATTTATTTATCTAAAATGCTATAAGTCATCACTATTTTTAATATGGACTATTTATTTAGCTTTAAACACATATTTACCCTTTCTGTAGCTATTCATTTCATTCTATGTGTCTGTTATTCTCTGGAGTCATGTTGTTCCTGCCTAAAGAATTTCCTTTGATATGTTCTTGAATATTTCCTTTAATGCACATATACTGGGGGTTGTATTTTCTGGTTTTGCTTATTAGAAATAAAATGACGTTTTTACTATCAATTTTGAAGGATATTTTTAGTGGTTACTGACTTCTGGTTGGACAGGAGTTTGGTCTTGTTGGTTTTGTTTTCATACTTTTAAGACACCATTCCATTATTTGTGTCAAGCAACCAAAAATCAATATTATTGTTGCTTCTTTGATAGTATTGTATCTTTTAAAAAATCTTTCTGCTTTAAACATTTTCCCTTGGTGTTATTAGTTTTAGTACGATATTCCTAGTAATTATTTGCTTTTTATTTGGAATTCTTCAGATTTATAGTATTAATTGACTATGTGGCTTCATGTATTTCTTCATTTGAGAAAATCTCTCACGCATTATCTCTTCGAATATTGCTTTAAGTCCCATTCTCTCTCTCCTTTCCTCTTGGGACTTGATTTTTTCTTAAATTTTATAAATTTTTTATACTAACACAATATTTTCCCTCTCTTTTATTTTTCTCTTTGTCTCTGTTCTTCAGTATAGATCAACACCATCCAGTAAAGATTTCTATGATGGTGGAAATTCTGCACTGCTCAGTTGGTTACTGTAGTCACATGTTGAGTACTTCAAATGTAGCTAGTTTTTTGTGGGCTAAAGACTGGTATTCCCCCATGAACTTCATATGTTGAAACCAGAATCCACATTAGAAGGATGTTTTTTGGTGATTGGGCTTTTGGGAGACAGTAAGATCATGATGGTGGAGGCTTCATGATGGAATTAAGAAAAGGTAAGAGAGAGTTTGTTTCTTTTCTCTCTTGGCCATTTGAGGAAACCAGGATGAGGGCTGTCACCAGAACCTAATCATGCTTGGCATCTTGTCCATTGTGTGTGTATAAATATAATATTTTATGTATCCACTTACCTGTCAATGGACACTTCAGTTGTTTCCAACTTTTGACTATTGTGAATAATGTGCAATGAACATGGGGGATACAAATATCTCTTTAAGATACTGAATTCATTTATTTTGGTTTGGGTTTTCTCGTAGCATGTCAGGGTAGTTCTATTTCTTATAAGGCGCTTCTGGTGTAAATTTTTTTTTATATTCCACCAAATAAACAAAAGCTGCTTGGACTTTTATGACCTAGCCTTGAAAGTCATATAGCATCACTTTTATTGTACCCTATTGGCTAAAACAATCATAAGCCACCCAGTTTCAGAGGGAGGAGAAACTGATTCAACTTCTCAATTGGAGACTTTCAAAGTTGTTATTATGTTTTATTGCCTCCAAAGTGTGTTACTTGGCTATACTTTATTTACTTTAATCCCATATACAAAATACATTTACCTCTTTGTTTTCCCTCCAAAAGCGTCATTCCATTACCACACTGTGCTCAGATTTCAGGAACTCATCAAATGAATCCAGTCTAAGTGTGGATGAGGATTCACAGTTTACTTCCTCCTATAGTTTATCTCATCCTGAACCTCTACTAACTAAAGATATTATTTACTTGCCTCTCACATATTCAGCATACAATGGTAGAGTAGGCATAGATAATCATAATAAATATACCTATTTAAAAAGAAAAAATTGGAGGCACACAACAGATAACCTTATACTGAGTTTGAGTGTCTTTTTCTCAAAGACTCAAATATTGCAACATAGTTAGCACAAATAGTAATGACTGACTGCAGTGAGTTGTAAGAGCTTTTGGTTACTTATAAGATATATAGGTAAGCATTTTAAAATAAAGAATTGTCATTTGTAGACGTAAAATTTAAGTTTAAATATTTTCACAACTGCAAATTGATGATTAAAATTTTTATCATGATTAAAAATTACACTGATCTTTTGATCACTCAAATTTGAGTCAAATCATCCAAATTTTTAGAGATATCATAAATCTGCAATAGACTTTGTCCCAGGTATCTGGTTAAATCATCTTCTACTGTAGTTTTCTATCCTTTTCAATCCTCGTATCATAATAATTTCATATTTAATAAGTTTGGACGATGAAAACTGAGGCCTCTTTCACACTATATATAATCTGCTTCCCTATCTTACATGAGAGATGTATCAGGGAATAATATTGTGAAGATAGGAGACATGGAGACATGTTATGACTAATAAATTTTCATCAAATATTTTAGTTGTTTTAATTTTAATTCTGAAGGAATCAGAAAGTGTCCATCTTGGTTTATAAAAAAAAAAAAATCAATGTACCTTCTGAAAGTGCCATAAATAAGTTATCATTTGGCAGATTTATTGTTGATCTATGTTTAATTTAAACTTGTTTTTGGAATATAAGAAACATGGTGAAAGGAAACTGACAGCTTTGAAAAGATATATCGTCTGAAACTCCATACTACATCACTCATTTTAAATTAAGACTTGATATTCTTCCTGAATTATATCAGAGTTAAAAAGAGACAGAGTGGGGCTCTATTCTTCAGAAGGGGAAAAACAGAAATTAAAAACCTCCTGAGTCATTGATTTCATGAAATATGTCAAATTATTTGCCACCGTAAACGTAGCAGCCTCTAGCCTGAAATGTGCTGATTGGTGACAACTTTATGTGTTTAATTGTTTATGGTTACTGGCTTTTGCATTTTTGTGACAGATATTGAATTTTATTTTGTTTAGAGAATTTATCAATATATATGAGTGCAATCCTTTTTATCTAGCTATTTTAAATATGTTGTTAGTGTGAGCATATTTCACAAACATATGTCAAATAAGTAGACCTTAGAAATCTTGAAAGACATTTTTTGACATAGTAAATTTCCACACCAACAGTATACATTGGCTGAACTATTGTGAAATAAATACAGTACAGATTAAGCCACCTATCTTTTAAAACAATCTTTATTGAGCATTTTCAATAAGCCAGGTATTTTCTAAACCTTTACATTGATTGTCTCTTCATATTGTCATAATTCCAATGATAGGTGGTATTATTATCGTCATTATAAACCCGAGGAAACTAAGTCACTCTGTTGAATTTGGGAACATTCAAGGTGAAGAAATGGTACAAATAAATTCACAGAGGTAAGAAGCATCTTGGTATTTGTATAAAAATAGTAGCAGTTTTATGTGGCTGGACCTTGAAGTTTTACGTAACAGGATTTGGAGAGGATGCTGAAGAGGCATTCAGTGGTTCTTTTATGAAGACATTTGTATGTTATCTTCTAGAGCAAGAAGCTAATATTTGCTATATTGTATTAACTAAAATTTCTTACTTTATATTTACATGTCAACAAATACATAAAGTTAAAGATGTAATAAATGACATATATATTAAAATTCCATTCATTTTTCTTCACATTCAAGAAGTTTTCAAAACTTTTCAGCTAATTTTATAACTTAGAATCCTGTATATTTGCTTCTACTTTGAACTGGCTCTTTTGGCTTTAGAATCATTTTCTTTCCTTATCACTTTTGTGGACAGGATTAAATGGAATTTGTCATAATTTTCAAGAAGCAGAAATCTAGGTAACACACTGAACATCTAGGGACACAGTAAGAAAGAGAAAATACTCTTAAAAGACTTTTATTTGTCCAGAGTTGCATTAGATCAATCTTATGGATCACAAGATTTGTTTTTCTGTGAGAAAAAAAATGACTTTAAACAGACACCTAAATATGTGCTTACATAGTCATATATTTTATAGTCCATTTAAGTTACTATATCAGAATCTCAGCTTTCTAAGGGTTTTCTTTCAATATGAAAATAATTTCAAGGTTTTATTTAAATATAATTAAGACATATGTTATTACTGACACTGAATAGAAACTCCTTGAATGGAATTACAGAATTATTATTTCAGTGTTAGAAGATTGAAGCAAATAAATGATTTCCTAAAGGACAAAGTGAAAAGCAGAAGAGAGCCTAGAGAGGAATATAAAACAAAAAGATCTTAAAAAGCTTTGAAGCTCAGAGTTTAGTAAAGACCATTTTCCCACTAAAATGTTGAAATAGAATTGAGCAGAAGTATTCACAATTCCTTTCCCAGTTTCTAGCTTGTACATCTGTTTCATTGTATTTGGTGCATAAACACCAGTTATGAGGCAGTACACTGACTGGTTAAAAGCGTAGGTGTCCTCTGGAGGCAAACAAACTTTAATTTAAATGCCAGCTTTGTTGTTTGCTATCTGGCTAGCCTTTAGTGGGGATGAGGTGCTTACTGTATCAAACTCTACATTTCTTTCTTTCTAACATAATCATAATAATAGGATTGACTTGTTGTGTTGTTTTGAGGGAATAAATGTAACTAGAGAGCCTAGAACCATGACTGTTGTTGATCTATGGGATTCTAGTTCTATCTCCTTAATTATGCATAAATATGCCAATAAGGTGCCAATAAAGTGTGAATGTGCATTTCTATGGAGAGGTATGCAAGAATTATCTTAAGCGTATGACTGTCTATAAAATACATACACATATTTCTCTCTTATATGTGTTACTTAAAAAGAGTGGGCCAGGTGTGGTGGCTCATGCCTATAATCTCAGCACTTTGGGAGGCTGAAATGGGTGAATCATTTGAGGTCAGGAGTTCAAGACCATCCTGGCCAACATGGTGAAACCCTGTCTCAAAAATTAGCCGGACATGGTGACACACGCCTATAGTCCCAGCTACTTGGGAGGCAGAGGCAGGAGAATCACTGGAACCTGGGAGGCAGAAGTAACAGTGAGCTGAGATCATGCCACTGCACTCCAGCCTGGATGACAGAGCGAGACTCCATCTCATAGAAAAGGGGAGAGGGTAACATAGGAAATTAAGAATAACCCAGATAAAACAGAGAAAAGATCAACAGCTATCATATTAAATAGTTACATGGAGGGAAGGTATAACGGAAGAAGTTCAACGTTATAGATTAGTCCCAAGTCCCCCCAAAACAACTTAATTGCAGAGAGTTGATCCACTGTGTCCTGGGAGATATGGCTTCTCAGTGGCCCTAATGTGACAGAGCAGCTAACCAAAATCTATGTTCTTTTCCTCCTCCTGGACATTCAGGAAGACTGAATTTTCCTGTCCCACTTGCAGTTTGAGGTGGCCTTGTGACTGAATACTCATAGAAGGAGGGGTCCACAATTTCCACATGTGGCCTCCAGTAACCTCCATACCTGCTCTTCCATGCACTTTTCTCCTATGGTTGACTAGACTAAAGCTATCTCTCAGAGGAACCTTGGAGACATTTTAGTAAAGATGGCAGTGACTTCTAAATGACTGTTGAGGAGAGCCAACATGCCAACCTATTTACCAACTGCCTATTGGTAAATGTGTAAGAAATAAACTTCCATAGAATATCTGGTTTTATTGCACCTTGCCTTATTGTGCTTTGCAGATGTTGCATTTTTTTAATATAAATTGAGGGTTAGTGGCATCTCTGCCTCAGTCCAATCTGTCGACATATTTCTAAAAGCCTGTGCTCATTTCATCTCTCTGTGTCACATTTTGATAATTCTCAAAATATTTCAAACTTTGTCACTATTATATCTGTGATGGTGATATGTGATTAGTCATCTTTGATTTACTGTTGGAATTGTTTTGGGGAGCCATAAACAGTACCCAGACAAGATGGTGAACTTAATTGAAATTTTATGTATTCTGACTAATCCACTGACAGGCCGTTTTCCCAGATCTGTCCCTCTCATTGGGCCTACCTATTCCCTGAGACACAATAATATTGAAATTATGTTAATTAATAACTCTACAATGGCTTCTAAGTGTTCAAGTGAAAGGAAGAGTCACATGTCTCTCATTTTAAATCAAAAGCTAGAATAATTAAGCTCAGTGAGAAAGATATGTCAAAAGCTGAGATAGGCCAAAAGGTAGGCCTTTTGTGCCAAACAGTTAGCCAAGTTGTGAATGCAAAGAAAAGATTCTTAAGGGAAAATGAAAGTGTTATTCCAGTGAACATATGAATGATAAGAAAGCCAAACAGCCTTATTGCTGATAAGTAGGAAGTTTTAGCGATATGGATAGAAAGTCAAACTAGTCACAACATTCCTTTAAGCCAAAGTTTAATACACGACAAGGCCCCTAACTCCTTTCAATTCTATGAAGGATGAGACAGATGAGGAAGTATAGAAGAAAAGTTTAAAGTTAGCAGAGGTTGGTTCATGAGGTTTAAGAAAAGAAGCTATTTCCATAACATAAAAGTGCAAGGTAAAGCAACAAGTGCTGATGTAAACACTGAAGCAAATTATACTGAAGACCTGGTTAAGATAAATGATGAAGGTGGCTACACTAAAAACCAATTTTTAATGTAGATGAAACAGTCTTATATTGGAATAAAATGCCAACCAGGACTTTCATGCTAGAGAGGAACAGTCAATGCCTGGATTCAAAGCTTCAGAGGACAGGCTGATTCTCTTGTTAGCAACCAAGGCCAGTAGGTGGCTTTACCTAAAGTGAATGCTCATTTGCTATTCTGAAAATCCTAAGGCACTTAAGAATTATGCTGAATCCACTTTGCCTGTGCTCTATACATGGAACAACAATGCCTGGATGACAGCATGTCTGTTTACAGCATGGTATACTGAATTTTTTTTCTTATTTTCTTGAGAAGTTTGACTTTTCTGCTTAGACCGGAGTGAAGTGGCGCAATCTTGGTTCACTGCAACCTCCACCCATAGGTACAAGCGATTATCCTGCCTCAGCCTCCCAAGTAGCTGGGAGTATAGGCCTGCCACCATGCCCCGCTAATTTTTTCTATTTTTAGTAGACTGGGTTTTGCTATGTTGCTCAGGCTGGTCTCAAACTCCTGACCTCAGATGATCCACCTGCCTTGGCATCCCAAAGTGCTGGGATTACAGGCATGAGTCACCATGCCCAGCCGGTATACTGAATATTTAAAACCCACTGTTGAGACTCAGTACTCAGGAAAAGAAATAATTCAAAATACTACTGCTTATTGGCAGCATACCTGGTCACCTAAGACCTCTGTTGGAGATGTGCAAGGAGGTGAATGTTGCTTTCATGCCTGCAAAAACAACATCCATTTCATGGCCCATCCACCAAAAAAATAGTTTCAACTTTCAAGTTTCATTATTTAAGAAATACATTTTGTAAAGTTATAGCTGCCATAAATAGTGATTCCTCTGATGAACCTAGGCCAAAGAAATTGAAAACCTTCTGGAATGAGTTCAACATTCTAGATGCCATTAAGATTCTTTCTGATTCATGGGAGGAAGTCAAAATACTCAACAGTAACAGGAGTTTGGAAGAAGTTGATTCCAGTGACTTTGAGGGATTCAAGTCTTCAGTGAAGGAAGTAACTGCAGATGCAGTAGAAATAGAAAAACTGAAACTACAAATAAAGCCTCAAGATGTGTTTGAATTGCTACACTCTCATGACAGAACTTGAGTGGATGAGGAATTCTTATGGATGAACAAAGAAAGTGGTTTCCGAAGATAAAATCTACTCCTGGTAAATATATATCAACAATGCTGAATTGACAAGAGATTTAAGACATTACATAAACTTAGTTGATAAGTAGTAGTAGAAGGACTTGAGAGGATTGACTCGAATTTTGAAAGAAGTTCTACTGTTGAGTAAAATGCTAACAAACATCATTTGCTACAGAGAAATATTTCATGAAAGAATCAGTCAATGTAGCAAACCTTGGCATTGTCTTATTTTAAAAATTTTCATAGCCATTCCAACCTTCAGCAACCCCCACATCAGCGGCCATCAACATCAAGGCAAGATCCTATACCAGCAAAATGACTTTACATTTTTTTAGCAATAAAGTGACTATTATTATTATTATTATTATTTTAGAGAAAGGGTCTTGCTCTGTCACCCAGACTGGGGAGCAATGGCACAATCATGGCTCATTGTAACCTTGAACTCCTAGGCTCACACGAATCTCCTCCCTCAGCCTCCAGAGTAGCTAGGACTGTGAGTTTGTGCCACCATGTCTGGCTAAGTTTTATTTATTTATTTTTTTTGTAGAAATGTGGTCTTACTATGTTGCCCAGACTTGTCTCAAACTCCCTGCCTCAACTGATCCTCCTGTTCCAGCCTCCCAAAATGCTGGGATTACAGGCATGAATCACTGAACCCAGCTGACAATAAAATATTTTAAATCAATATATATACATTATGTTTTTAGAAATAATACTATTCACACTTAATATAATACAGTATAATGTAAGCATAACTTATGTGCACTGGGAAAATAAAAAATGTGTGTGACATTTTGTTGCACTATTTTTTTAATTGCTGTGCTCTGGAACCAAGCCTGAAATATCTTTTAGGTATGCCTGTGTTGGGTTTAATACATAAATTTGTGGGTTCATTTGTTACGGCAGCTAATATTACCCTATTTTAATTATTAATTATAATAATGTGGTGATGAGATATAATGAAAGTTACAAGAAACTAAAGTGGGATATCAGATATCTATTCTTGTCAGACCTTGAGTAGGAAAAAGAGGCATAGGGAGAGGAGTTGCAAGTGAGAAAGGGATGTAGAGAAGGTGGGGACCATATATCTGTATTGTGCTGTGGTCAAATGGACAATTTTGATGTTGATTGTCAGGCAGGCTGCAAGTAGTGAGGTGTTCATTAATAGCCAGGTTGAAGTGAAAGCACTGTAGAAGCCTACTGCAGGACTCACTTAACTCACACAGACATTAAGGATCAGGAGGTTTTTTTGGAACATGTTTTCAGGATCCATATCCATGAAGAGAAAGAAAGAACCAGTACTGAGCTAGGAAGAAGGTGGGTTGTGATGCAGCCTCAATGAAAGCTCAGTCAATCCCATGAAAAGCTCTGAAACTGGATAACCCTTGAGGGTTTTCCAAGTTGTAAGGAGGGCGCTGGGCTTTTATATTTGCAAAGCAACTGGTTGTTGGTCTCTGTCTGCCCACTAGAAGGGGCACATGACTTAGAGCAAGGTAGCTGTCTTCAGCCAAGGGAAACCCCCAGAGTGGGGCAGACAACTAAGGGCCGTGCTGTCTGCTCTTGGCCCAACAGTATTCCCAGCAGCTTGAAAATACCTTCTTCAGATATTACAAAGCCGTCTCAATTGATCAAGACCTAGATTCAGTTGGTTAATTTTTTAAATTTGCAAAAGAAAGAACTCATTAAAAATACATATCAAAGTTCAATATTTTGTTTCAATTTAAAATATATACATACACATTTATTGTCAAACTTGTAATATGGAGCCAAAGGTTTTTCTTTCTTCTTACTATTTTTAAAATTTTAATTTCAGGGGGCACATATGCACGTTTGTTACATGAATATAATGCCTAATGGTTGGGTTTGGGCTATTGAACCCATCACCCAAATAGTAAATGTACGTAATTGTTCAACCATTGTTCCCCTCCCTTCTTCCCCACTTTTGGAAACCTCAGTGTCTTTTTTCCATCTTTATATCTGTGTGTACCCATTGTTTAGATCCCACTTATAAGTGAGAACATAGAGTGTTTGATTTTTTGTTTCTGAGTTATTTCTAAGTGTTAATTCACTTAACACTTAATTCATTTAAGGTATGGCCTCCATCTCCATCCATGTTGCTGCAAAGGACATAATCGCAAATGGCTATGTAATATTCCATTGTACATATGTATACATTTTCTTTATCCAATCCACCATTGATAGGAATCTAGATTGATTCCATGACTTTGCTATTGTGAATTGTGCTGCAATAAACATATGAGTGCAGGTGTTATTTATTTATTTATTTATTTGGTAGAACAATTTATTTTCTTTTGAGTAGATACCAAGTAATGGGATTGCTGGATCAAATGGTAGTTCTATTTTTAGTTCTTTGCAAAATCTCCAAACTACTTTCCACAGGGGCTGAAATAATTTGCATTCACAGAAACAGTCTATAAGTGTTTCCCTTTCTCTGTATCCATGCCAACATGTGTTAGTTTTGACTTTTTAATAATAGCCATTCTGACTGGTGTCAGATGGTATCTCATGGTAGCTTTAATTTACATCTCTGATGATTTGTAATTCAGAGCATTTTTCATGTTCCTTGGCCACTTGTATTCCTTCTGCTAAGAAGTGCCTATTCATGTCCTTTGCCTACTTTTTAATGGGGTTATTTTGTTGTTGGTGGTGATTTAAGTTGGTTATGGATTCTTGATATTATTCTTTTGTTGGATGCATAGTTTATGAACATTTTTTCACATCTGTAGGCTGTCTGTTTACTCTGTTGATAGTTTCTTTTGCTGTATAGCTGGAGCTCTTCAGTTTGATTAAGTCCCATTTTCAATTTTTGTTTTTGTTCCATTTGCCTTTGAGGTCTTAGTCATAAATTATTTGCCTAGGTCAATTCCAGAAGAGTTTTTATTAGGTCTTCTCCTAGGGCTTATAGTTTAACATCTTACACTTGTCTTTAACCCATCTTAAGTTTTGTATGTGGTGAAAGGTAAACGTCCAATTTTATTCTGCTAAATATGGCTAGCCAGTTTTCCCAGCACTGTTTATTGAATAGGATCTCTTTTCTCCATTGTTTATTTTTGGAAATGAAAGCACAACACTTGCTACCACAAAAGCATACATAAGTACAAAGCCCACAGGCCTTACCTACAAAGGAACTATACAGTTAAGACTATATAGCAACTAGCTGCAACATTATGACAGGAACAAAGGCTCACATATCAATATTAGCTTTGAACATAAAGGCCTAAATGCTTCTCTTAAAAGACATAGAGTGGCAAGCTGGATAAAAATCAAGACCCTACTTTATGCTATATTCAAGAGACCCATCTTACATGTTATGAGTTTACTTTGAATCTATAGGCTCAAAGTAAAAGGATGAACCCTTAGGCTCCAAGTAAAAGGATGGAGAAATACCTGTCATGCAAATGAAAAATGAAAAAAGAGGAGGGGTTGTTATTATTATGGTATTATATAACTCAAACCTTAAACCAACAACAGTAAGAAGAGACAAATAAGGGCAATATATAATAATGAAGGGTTCAAATCAACAATAAGTTTTAGCCATTCTGAATATATATTTACCTAACATTGGAGCACGCTGATTTGTAAAACAATTACTACCAGACCCAAGAAAAGAGATAGACAATAATTCAGTAATACTGGAGGACTTCAACACCCCACTGATTGTGTTAGACAGCTCATCAAGGCATATAACCAAGAAAGAAATTCTGGACTTCAGTGGAAGAGTTTACCAAATGAACCTAATAGACATCTACAGAATAATCCACCTATCAACTGCAGAAGATACCTTCTCATCTGCACAGGGAACATTCTCTAAGATTGATCATAGGCTGAGTCATAAAGCAAGTCTTCATAAATTTCAAAAAAAAAAAAAAAAGACTGAACTCTACCAAGCATCTTCTCAGACCATAGAGAAACAAAATGAGAAATCAATCCAAGGAGAACTCTTAAAACTACACAAATACATAGAAACTAAAAAACTTACTCCTGAATGACTTTTGAATAAGTAATAAATTAGGGCAGAAACCTAAAAATTCTTTGAAGCAATGAAAAGAGTCACAACATATCAAAACCTCTGGGCTTCAGTAAAAGCACTGTTAGGAGGAAATTTTATAATGCTAAATGCCTACATCCAGAATATATAAGGATCTTAAATTCAACAACTTAATGTCATACCAGGAGAAGCTCAAAAAACAAGAAAAAAACTTAATCTAAAGCTAGCAGAAGAAAAGAAACAACTAAAATCAGAGCAGAACTAAATGATATTGAGACCAAAAAATTAAACAAATAATCATGACATAAAAAATTGGTTTTAAAAGGATAAACAAGATTAATAAACCACTAGCCAGATTAACAAAGAAAAAAAAGAGAGAGAAGACTCAAATAAGCAAAATCAAATGACAAAAGTAACAACAACTGAATTCACAGATATACAAAAGATTCTCAGAGACCACTATAAACATCTCTGTGTATACAAACTTAGAAAACCATGAGGAAATGGGTAGATTCTTGGAAACACACCATCTCCTAAGACTGAACCAGGAAGAAATTGAAACCTCAAACAGAGCAACACAAAATTGTGAAACTGAATCAGTAGTAAAAAACCTACCAATCAAAAAAACCCTGGTCCAGACAGATTCACAGCTGAATTCTTCCAGGTGTACAAAAAAGAGATCATATTAATCTTACTGCAACTATTCCAAGAAATCAAGGAGGAGTGATTCCTCCCTAACTCATTGTGGAAAACTAATATCACTTTGAATGTAAAATCTGGCAAATACATAACAACAACAAAAATACCACAGGCTGATATTCCTGATTAACATAGACACAAAAGTCTTCAACAATATACTAGAAAACTGAATCTAGCAGCACATAAAAAAGATAAGTCACTACAATCAATATCACTTTATTCCTGGGATACAAGGATGGTTCAACGTGTGGAAATCAATAACTGTGATCCACCACAGAAACAAAATTGAAAACAAAAACCAAATGATCATCTCAATAGACACAGAAAAGGCATTTGATAAAACAAAAGGTCCCTTCCTCATAAAAATCCTCAACAAATGAAGCATTGAAGAAACTTACCTCAAAATAATAAGAGCCATCTATGACAAGACATTAGCCGACATCATACTGAAAGGGCAAAAGTTGGAAGCATTTTCCCTAAAAACTATTACAAAGCAAGAATGTCTATTCTCACCACTCGTATTCAACATAGTACTGGAAGTTGTAAACAGACCAATTAGGCAAGATAAAAAAATAAAAGGCATCTATATGGGAAAAGAAGAAGTCAAATTATCTCTGTTTGCTGACCATATGATTTCATACCTAGAAAACTAGAAAGATTTCTCCAAAAGACTCCTAGACTTGATAAATGGCTTCAGTAAAGTTTCAGGATACAAAACTAACATAAAAAATCAGTAGCACTCCTTAATACTGATAATGTTCAAGCTGAGAATCAAATCAGGAATGCTATCCCACTTACAAGAACCACACACAAAATAAATAAATAAAACACCTAGAAATACATCTAACCAAGGGGGGTAAGAGATATCAACAAGGAGAACTACAAAACTCTGATGAAATAAATTATAGATGACACAAACAAACAAATGGACAATTATTCCACACTCATGGATTGGATAAATCTATTACTAAAATGTACATACTGTTCCAAGCTTTCTGCAGATTCAATGCAATTCCTTTCAAATTACTAATGTCGTTTTTCACAGAAGTAGAATAAAAACAATTCTGAAACTCATCTGAACCAAAAAAGAAGCCTGAATAGCCAAATAATCCTAAGCAAAAAAAAAAAAAAAAAAAAAAAAAAAAAAAAAAA